>NW_016826752.1:278310-373466 GCF_001698545.2 Rhinopithecus bieti
GATTCCTCAAGGATCTAGAACTAGAAATACCATTTGACCCAGCCATCCCATTACCAGGTATATACCCAAAGGATTACAAATCATGCTACTATAAAGACATGTGCACACGTATGTTTATTGTGGCACTATCTGATTCTTTTCTCTTGATGCTTTTAGAATCCTCTCTTTGTCCCTGACCTTTGAGAGTTTGGTTGTTATATGCCTTGGGGGTGGTCTTATTTGGATTAAATCAATTTGGTAATCTCTGACCTCCATATACCTGGATATTTATATCTTTCTCTAGGTTTGGAGAGTTTTTAAAATTATTTCTTTGAATAAGTTTTCTATCCCTTTCTTCCTCAACTCCCTTTTCCGTGCTAATTACTCTTAAATTTGCTCTTTTGAGCTTATTTTCTATATTTTGTAGGCTTTCTTAGTTCTTTTAAATTTCTTTTCTTTTCTTCTCCTTACACTGTATTTTCAAATAATCTGTCTTTGAGCTCACTGATTCTTTCTTCTGCTTGATCAACTCTGCTGTTGAGCCTTTAATGAATTTTTCAGGTCAGCAAATGTGTTTCTCAGTTCTAGGATTTCTGTTTTTTTAAATCTAGTATTTCAATCTCTTAAATTATCTGTTAAATTTATCTGATAAATTCCTGAACTACTTTTCTGTGTTATCTTGAAGTTCACTGAGTTTCCTTAGAACTGTATTTTGAATTCTCAATCTGAGACCTCACACATTACTATCTTGTTAGGATTAGTTACTGGCTCCTTGCTTTGTCCATTTGGGGAGGTCATAGTTTCCTGTTTGCTGTTGTTTCTTGTGGACTATGCCTATGACTGCGTTGAAGGATTAGTTATTTATTCCACTCTTTGAGGTCTGACTTGTTTTTGTCTTTCTAGGGTATAGGATATGTTTGCTTAGATGTTCTCTGCGATTGCCTCCTGAGGTCCCTTAATCTTCTATCTCTTCCTCCTTTTTGGCACTAGATGGTGCCTTACACCCAGAATTGACTCAGCTCTTGCAACTATTCAGAGCGCTACCTATCCCAAATGGGGGGAATGGTGTCCCAGAGGTACCCAGTTGTTTGGGAAGGATGTTCCCAAAGGAGATGCCACAGCTAGGTGGGAAAGCAGGTTCATGCCCAGAAGACCCATGAAGCCTGTCTCCTAGAATGTGGTGCTGCTGAACAGCCACTGTGATTTGACTTTTCCTTTGGCTGAGATAAAGAGCAGAGTTTTTCAGGTGGGGTTGCTGGTTTTGCCTCCTGCCTTTGTTTCTGGCTGTCCCCAGTGGTTTTGCTCCCTGCAGGCACTTGTGATGCTTCCCATGAGTTGTGTCAAGAATGGCTTTCCTGAAAGGGAACCCAAGATGGCCCAAAAGCTGGCTGTTCATTTTGAACTCACTTTTTCCAGTGTAAAAACTGTGAGTACAGGAGGAATTTTCCATACCCGGTGCCTGGCAGATTGAGGGAGAGGTGTTGTGGATACAGAAGTCCATTTCTTCTACCATCTGCTCAGAATTTTTAATCTTTCTGAGGCCCCAGGGATTGTCTCAGTCTCATATTTGAGTTTTGGGATATCGCTGGTTGCAGTCTTGGCGCTGGATTTTTTTTTTTTTTTTGGTTTTCTGTGGAGGCGAATGAAGCCAGATTGCTTCTACTCTGCCATTTTGGTGACATCACCCTGCTTTTCGTATATTAAGCCAAATTTGCATTCTGGATAAATCCTACTTGCTTATGGTATATAATCTTATTCACATTCAGCTTATTAGTGTTTTGCTGAGGATTTTTGCATCTATATTTGTAAAGAATATTATTCTACAGTTTTATTTACATATTAGCTCTTTCTCTAGTTTTGAATCAGAAAATACCGGCCCCACAGAATGAATTGGATAGTATTCCCCCTTCTATTTGAACAATGTAGTTGTCCTAGTTGAATAAAGGATTGGTGGCTTACAACAACTGGGGCTTTCCACCCTTTTGTTACCCCCACCTGAAGAATGGACACTTGCTTCTCTTCCTGTGATTCTGAGACCACTCAAGTGAGCACCCAGGGTTAAATCTCCAGTCAGACTGGATTCTTTCCTCCCCATGTCCCACATTTTTCCACTCCCAAGTCCAGAGTCCAAGAGCAGTTTTCCCGCATATATTTCCAGTTCCCTTTTCTCTTTTCCCTTTTCCCTGTCCTGCTCTAAGGCTCTGCTCACCCCTCACCTGTATTATTTCACACGTTCCTCGCAGGCCTCTATGCTCTCCCACTTCCAGTTGCTCTGCAGAGACAGTTTACAACCCCAATAAGATCAAGCAGTGGCCCTGCTCTGTGTTCTTCTCTGACACTCATTTCCTGAACTTCAAGGATTCCAGAAGGCATCCACTATGAGCCCCTTATATCAAGGCAGGGCTTCTATATCCCCAGGGTGCCTAGAGGCAGGAGCTGAAGCAACCAGCCACTGGCACACTTCTTCTTGGAGCTTTCCAATTTAGTACTTCAAAACTATGCATATTTTGCTCTCTGTGATTTATCCATGGTGTTTTAAATATTAAGTAATGGGCATTTCTCTGATCTTGGAGAAAGATGACACCCTGGGAAGATGCTCCATGCCTGCTCCATGGCTCACTGCTATGTACTCCCCAAGGGGACGAGGAATTAAAGTGTTAGATGGAGACAACTTCTTGGAAGTTAACTTTACTACAAGTTCATGAAATAATGCCCTTTATTGCTTATTAAAACAATCATGAATAAGATTTCCCCAGGGACTGCACAGCACCCGGTCTTCTCTGAGCAGACCTCTAACTTCCCCATATAACCACCCACCACTTAATCTCTTTGCTCCAAGCCTTATCCTCAGATCTCAAACACAACATATGCATAAACAACATAAACAGTCATGCACACACCCACCCCACACACAGCACACTCTGGGGCTCAGAACATGACACTCCAAAGTATGATGCTTTGGCATGCAGAGTACTTTGAATTAAAGGAGATCAGAAGGTCTTGAAAGCAGTCTTTCTGACCTTCTCCTATCTGCCTGTCTTCTGCCCCTCTTTCTCCTGCAGAGTGAGTCTGAGTCATAGAAACCAGAATTCCTCTTCCCCAAGGTCGGTCGTTAAAACTAGAACTCCTCTCCTGCAAAGCAAGCCACAAAAATGTAGGGGGTCTTCTCCCTTGAAGACCTTCCTTCCAGAGGGGCCCTGCTCATACCCAGGGTTTAGGGGAAGCCAACCTATACAGAGAGGCTGAGAGGAATCTCTCTCTCTCTCTTTTTTTTTGTTTTTGAGATGCAGTCTCGCTCTGTCTCCCAGGCTGGAGTGCAGTGGCACGATCTCAGCTCACTGCAACCTCCGCCTCCCGGGTTCAAGCAATTCTTCTATGTCAGCCTCCTGAGTAGCTGAGATTACAGGCCTGGCTAGTTTTTTTTTGTATTTTTTTTTTTTTTTTTTTTTAGTAGAGACAGGGGTTTCACCATGTTGGCCAGGTTGGTCTCAAACTTCTGACCTCAGGTGATCCACCCGCCATGGCCTCCCAAAGTGTTGGGATTACAGGCGTGAGCCACCACGCCCGGCCCCGAGAGGAATCTGAACAGACAGGACTTGCTGGGTTCCCCCACTCAGTCTATTCGCATTGCATCACATCCTTTTCTTCAATCATGTTTCTACATAACTGCCCATCTTCAACTATCCTTGGCGTAAAAATAGACCATTTCCCCTGGGTGGTGGGTTCTTCATTTCCAAAGGCTCCTATGTTATGTAAGACTTTGATTAAATAATTATGCTATGTTTTTCTCTTGTTAACGTGTCTTTCGTTATAGGGGTATAGCTGTATCATACCTTTCCACACCTACACACTCTCTCTCTCACACACACACATTTATGTACACTCACACACATACACACTCATGCACTCTCACATGCACTCACACACACATTATAGCCCTGGTCAAGCAACCCTACATCAGTCACCATTCCATGGACAGGATATAAATATCTACACAGTCCCCTCAGGCTGGTGGAAAGGGACTAGCATTTATTGAGCACCTACTATGTGCCAGACACCATCCTGCACCCTTTATATGTGCTGCCTCCCTTAGTCTTCTCACCAATCCTTGTTTACTTTATTTATTTTTTTTGAGACAGCATCTCGCCCTGTCACCCAGGCTGGAGTGCAATGGTGCGATCCCAGCTCACTGTAACCTTCCAGTTTCAAGCGATTCTCCTGCGTCAGCCTCCCAAGTAGCTGGGATTACAGGTGCCCACCACCATGCCCGGCTAATTTTTTGTATCTTTGGTAGAGACGAGGTTTCACCATGTTGGCCAGGCTGGTCTCAAACTCCTGACCTCGTGATCCACCCGCCTTGGCCTCCCAAAGTGCTGGGATTATAGGTGTGAGCCACCGCCCCGGTCCTTGTTTACTTTACGAAGAAGTGAACCAGAGGCCCAGCGAAGTACCTTGCTTCAAGTCACTCGTCACACAATTCATGGGGTGCTAGGATGGGTGGTTCCAAATCCTATGGCTTGTTCCTTGCCCCTCCCCATTTCCTCGATGAAGAGAAATTATCAGAGGATCAGCACCTTCTCATTATTAGTTTGGACTAGTGGAGTGAACTGCCCATGGGGTAATGATGATTTCACCGCTTGAGGTGTGTAAGTGGAGGGGGTCTAGGCCCCGGTTGGATGGAAAGGGGAGGCCTAGGCACCTTCCAAGGTCCTGTGCTGAGAGGATATCTGGCCAGCATCTCCTGTGAGTGTGTCTTTTTTTTTTTTTCAGCCCGAGCTGTTTGTGTTTATTTCAGACCTGGAAGAATTTCTCATAAATCTCTCCTGCTCCCTCAGCTGTGCTTACTCTAACCTTGAGGAAAAGCTGCTTTTTCACGTACAAATCTAGACTATTAGGTCTTTCTGAAACTTAAAATTCCACTTGGGAATGAACAGAAAAGCCAAGGCAAAGGCTGTTTCCTTAGTTTTGGCAGAGGCAATTATCTGGGTGGAAGCCCCCGTAGGAGTCCCCCTGCCCAGCCCCATTGCCTTCCTCATGCTCTGCCTTCTGGGCCTCCTGCAGAGACGGATGGAGGGTGAAACCTGGGCCAGGCTTAATGTGAATCCCAGTTGCCGCACTCACCAGCTGGGTGACTCTGAGTCTCAGTTTCTTCATCTATAAAATGAGATTGTAAGAGTCCCTTCATTTAAGAGTCACTGTGAGGACTGAGAAGAGAAGGCACACAGGAGGGCAGGCCAAATTCTGGGCACAGGAACTATGTTGCTATGGTCATTGTTTCCATTACCTTTAGTGTCTGATACCTCAGACTGTGCAAGTCAGACTGGATACTGCTTCTCAGATGACAGCTGGTGCATTAGTCCATTTTCATGCTGCTGATAAAGACATCCCTGAGACTGGGTAATTTACAAGGAAAAAGAGGTTTACTGGACTCACAGTTCCACACGAGGCCTCACAATCACGGCAGAAGATGAAAGGCACGTCTCACATGGTGGCAGACAAGAGAAGAGAGAGCCAAGAGTAAGGGGAATCCCCTTATAAAACCATCGGCTCTCGTGAGACTTTTACACTACCACGAGAACAGCATGGGGGAAACTGACCTCATGATTCAATGATCTCCCACCCAGTTCCTCCCAAAACATGAGGGAAATATGGGATGTACAATTCAAGATGAGATTTGGGTGGGGACACAGCCAAATCATACGAGCCGGGGTCTGATTCTTTCTTCAGAATTACCTGAGGGCTTTCCAAAATGCAAAGTCCTGATCCCCACCTCAGGAGAATCTGATTCCTCGCTCTGGTATGAGTCTGGGGAATCTGTATTTTGTTGTTGTTGTTGTTGCTGAGATGGAGTCTCGCTTGCTCTGTTGCCCAGGCTGGAGTGCAGTGGCATGACCTTGGCTCACTGCAACCTCGCTGAACCGGGTTCAAGCGATTCTCCTGCCTCAGCCTCCTGAGTAGCTAGAATTACAGGTGCCTGTCACTATGCCCGGCTAATTTTTGTAATTTTAGTAGAGATGGGGTTTCACCATCTTGGCCAGGCTGGTCTTGAACTCCTGACCTTGTGATCCACCCACCTCAGCCTCCTAAAGTGCTGGAATTACAGGTGTGAGCCACTGCACCTGGCCTGAATCTGTATTTTAACAAGGCGCCAGGAGGATTCTGGTCTTGTTGACTGCAGCCCAGGTGTCCGTGTAAGCTCACACACTCAGCAGATGCAGGCATGGTCCCTAACCTGGGGGCGCTGGAGGATCAGTTCTGGGTACAGGGCTCCCTTTTGGGCCTTCTCTGCTGCAGATCCTCCTCTGATGTCTGAGTGGAGCTTGAAGAATATGCCAACCACAGCCCATCCAGCCCTAGCTGGTGCCCTGGCCTGAGCCTCTCTCCTCAGTCCTGGGTCTTGGGTAGTGGAGAGGGCATGAGCTCTGGAACCAGGCTGCCTGGGGCTTGGATCCTGCTCTGTCATTTATCACCTTGTGAGGCAGCTGCAGCCTGGGGATTAGAGCATGGGCCCTGGCATCAGACGGCCTGGGGTCGATTCTTGGCTCTGCCCCTGACAAGCTCTGTGACCCTGACAAGTTGATTAACCTCTCCGGGCTTGTGTTTCCTCCTCTGTAAAGTGGGAATCACCATTGTCCCTCCTTTATTAGGTGGTTGTGAGGTCTGAGTTAACACACACAAATCACACTTGGAAGAGAGCCTGGCTGCAGGTAAACACCCAAGCAGTCTTAGGTGTGGTTATCAGTGTGGTGCAACCTTAGGTACTCATGCCTAAACTCCTTGAGCCTCAGTTTCCTCATCTGCAAAGCAGAGAGAACAATGTCCCCCTTTGGAGACTGGTGTGAATATTGATGCGATGAGATCTGTAAAGTACCTGACCTCCTGACACTCTGCCCATTAAGACACATGGTGGGACTGTAAGCTTTGTCTCCAGCCCCTACTTCTATGCCAATCACTCATTATCTACCTGTCACTCACAAATATCCAATTGTTTCCAGTTTCACCTGATGATAATAATACAATCTTCTTATGGGGTTATTAGAGGATCACATGAGCAAATGCTCGCAAAATGCTCAGTGCAAGTCTGGGCACCTAGAAAGCACTCAGAAAGGGGAGCTTATTTATCACCAGCTAGGATGTGGGTCAACCCCTAGGAGGGTGCAGTGGTCAGGGAGGAAACCCAGCCTCTGGAGTCAGTTTTGCCCTAACAGGGAGCTGATTGGAGTAAGACCCCTTTCCCCTAGTGAGCCTCAGTGTCCCCATCTTTAAGGTAGGCATTGAGCTGGAATGGAAGGCCTGTCTCCGCTGACTCTCTGAACACAAGCCTCAACCCCAGGTTGATCCCTTTCTTGTCTGGCCCTTGTCCTGTCTCCTCATCTCTGCTGTAGACTCAAAGAGTAAAAGAAGCCTCCTGTGGTGAGTCCCACACCAAGGAGGTCATTTGAATCCTCTGGTCCACACTGAGAGTGAGACTATCATCTCTCTAAGAGTATCCACGAGGGTCCCCAGGACAAACAGTTAAATGCTCATCACCATGGAAATCCTTACCACTCTCCAGTTAGCTTCATTTCAGTCTGGATTCAGCTCCTTGCTTTGACTGGGCATGGGTGGGGGCTTCTAGGAGGTCACAATGGAGGGGCAGAGATGGGAAAACCATACTCTATGGGGTCTAGTTGACAGTAGAAGAGAAAGGAAATCCACATGTGTTGAGTATAGGCTTCGTATGTCATTATGAGTAAATCCATTTTACATATGAAAAAATAGAGGCTCACAGAGTCATTTGCCTGAGATCACACAGCCAGTAAGAGATGGAGGCAGGACACAAACACACCTGGGTTCTCTTCCTTGAAAGCCATTCTGGGATTTGACTGTGTGAGGCTCAGTCTGCCCTTTGGGGAAGCAGATCCCTGACTTTCCTGCCTCTGTGGACAGGTCTCTGAGTGGCAGCAAGTCTCCTCGAAGAGGCAGAAAGCAGAGCTTGAACCCCCCTGACATGTCCATCTCCTGAAACTGTGGGGCTGCTGAACTAGAAAGATTCTTCTAGAAACTAAATCCAGCTCCAGACTGGTCCTTGTGCAGAATAACAC
Source organism: Rhinopithecus bieti (assembly GCF_001698545.2). NCBI lineage: Eukaryota > Metazoa > Chordata > Mammalia > Primates > Cercopithecidae > Rhinopithecus > Rhinopithecus bieti. Next base: position 286,374 of record NW_016826752.1, read on the forward strand.
TCCTGGACCAAGCTGGTCAGTTTCCCCAGGTCTGGTCCTGTTGGGAAGCGGTGCTGAGTGCTCCACAGGAGCCTTGCCTTGCCCTCTCCTTGGGAGGAACTCCTGCATGGTTCCAGGAGCACTGACTCTGGGGACAGATTTAGCTTGTCCAGGATCTCAACACCACCACTTGTGAGCTGTGTGGTTTTGGGCCAGTTGCCGACCTTCTCTGAGCCTCAGCTTCCTCGGATAGCACCTTCCTTGCTGACTTGTTGCAAGGGTTAAGATGTAGGTAAAGTGTCAATTACACTCTCTCTCTGTCTAACATCTTTTAATCATCTGAAATTGGCTTCCCTTCATGGTCCTTATTACAACTGGGCCATAAAATATTTTGTGTAATTCCCTGTTTATTGTCAACCTTCCCCAAGAACAACTGTAAGCCCCCTGGCTTCTGATCCTAGAGAGGGAATAAATGAGGAATGAGTGATAGAATCTCTTCCTAACCTTAAACCCTCCCAAGACTACTGTGCCCTACTCCAGGCTCTTGCCTTCTGCACGCTACCTGCCTCCAAGAGAGGCATCTGAGTTTTAGAAGAATCAAGCATGGGCGTGGGATCACCAGCCCAGACCTCCGGCCCCTCACCTTCCTCCAGTGTTCTCCCCAGGGTAGAAGGTGGGTGCTCCCACGTCTGCCTTCCCTGCTCCTGCCTGTGAATACAGACACATGTCCCTACCCTCTGAGCACTCAGAGGTGCAGCCCACACCACACTGCAGGGCAGGGCACTGGCTTGCTGGTTTTAAGGAATCAACCTGGGCTGACCCCCATGGGTTTATTTTATTCTTTGAGTCTTGTCCCCATGCATGGCCCCCTCATCATTACCTGCAATGAGAAAACTGAAGAGAGTCCCTGATCTTGGCTGCCCAGGTCAGCTGCAACTGGAGAGTAAAGGGTTAAGCTTTGGGGGGGAATTTTTCTTACCCTACAATCTGATTGTGGCTCAGCGAGCCTTCAGCAGAGATAGAGGCTGTGTGCGAACCGAGGCCTCTGCAGTGCAGCCTGCATAGGAAATTTCATCTTGCAAGATTTCCTGCTGCTCTAGCCTGGGGTTGAGGCCTCCAGGTTGTCCCTGTCAGTATTGCACATGGCCCTGATCCTAGAAGGTTAGAGCAGGAAGGTGCAGCTCCCACACGGATTGGTCAACAGCCTCATTCACACCTGCTCTGTGGCAGGACTGTCCCAGCTTTGGGGGCCACATGAATGGGTTGGAGATTGCCCCTTCCTTCAGAGAGCTCACAGTCTATGGGCTGATGGATGAATCCCAAATCTAGGCTCTGAGAGTGGGTGTCACTCAGCCTAGGTCCCACAGCCAGGCAGTGGGTGGGGTTGGGACAGAATCCAGGGCTCCTGGCACCCAGGCTGCCCAATCAGGACTTACTATCCAAGGCGCCAGGCCAACATCAGGGATCAGTGGACATTTTCCAGGGCAAGATCTTTTCCCCTGATAAGAAATACAGATGGAGACAGAATCTAAAGGAAAAGGACTTGACTAACATGTGGAGGTGCCAGGCACTTACTGCTCTTTTTCCAGCTCTATCAAACTCTGCCCTCTAGAAATGCCCTGTACCTGTTAGGAACGTTCAGGTGAAAGTTGACAACAGATTGGCTTAAAGAAAGGCAGGAATTTGCTGGTTCAGCTAGCCTGGGCCTGCAGAGGTAGGTCTGCCCAGGTGTCATTTGGCCCAGGGCTTCAGGCTCCGGCCCAGGCCATGCAGCCCTATGCTGCTTCATGACTCTGTTCATTCATTCTTATTGTGCCCTCCACCTGGGATTCTCATCCCCACCCTGCTTCCCAGCCCATCCTCCAGATCCCAGCTGAAGCCTTGCCTTCTGCAAATGTGAAATGAGTCGCTTCTGCTGGGGGGCCCCCTGGCACCTTATTCCCACCACCATTTTGCAACACCATATGGTCAGGTTTTCTTACTGCACCCCCTCCACCCCCAACACACACAGAGTTTGCCAGTTCCTTGAAGTCTTCATCTGGACAAGTCTTAATTAATTTCTCTGTTCTCAGCCTCTAGGTACTGCCTGGTTTAGAGCAAGAGCTCAATAAATATTTGTTGAATTAATGAAAATGTTTGTGTTGAAGACATGACTTCAGTGAAGTTGTTTGCATTTTAACAAATGACAAGGCCTCAAGCCACAGGACTGGAGCTCCAGTGGTGGAACTCCAGGCACCAGTAAGCTAGAGACAGAGGCTTTCTCTATTCTTTAGTGCCTGGGGGAGGAACTGGCTGTCTTGGCAGGTGGAATTTTCCATTTATGACTTTCTGGCGCAAAAACAATCATATTATCTCCTGAAAAACACGAATGTGCCACGGAAACAAATGTGCTTCCCCTTCAGCTTGCTGGTGGGAGGAAACTTCTTAGCCCTGTTGGATTTCCCTGCGCTGGTTCCAGTTGACAGAATGTTCCTTTCTCACATGCCCATGGTAGTGTCTTGGCTGGCTCTCCCTCCATCCCTGCTCCCTGACCCCACAGCCTCAGGGCCCCACCTGCCAATCCAGCTCTGCCTGGCTGGGGAGACTCCCATGTTAATTGGGAGTTGAAACGAGGTTTGTTTGTTCTGCAGTTCAGACATTTCCACATCAAACCCACTGGCCTGGCTGCTTCTTCCCACTTGACCTGGGGCCATTTGTGACCTCACTGGTCCTTCAGCTGAGCCCACCTCATGCCTCAGCTCTGCACGCTGAGCACCCTCTCTGCCCTCAAGCTCATCCTCTCCAGCCCACCCTCCAGTACACCCTAGAATGCCCCTCAGCAGCACAAAGCTGGCTGGGTCCCTCCCAGCTGGAAACTCTTCCCAGGCTCCCAGTGCCCTCAACTCACAGCCCATGCAGAGGCACAGACATCAGCCAGGTGCAAACCAGCCACACAGAGGGAAGAGCATGTGCAAAGGGCCTGAGGCTGCAGTAGGCTTCACTTGTTTGAGGAACAGCAGGAAGTCAGTATGGCTGTAGCTCGGTCTCCCTTTCTGCTTATAGCCATCTGAATAGGGATGAAGTAGTATCTCACTGTGGTTTTGATTTGCATTGCTTTAATGACTAATGATGTTGAGGGGGACAAGGTCAGAGGGAACAGACTGGGGAGGGGCTTGTGGGTTGTGCCAGCAGATTTGGATTTTCCCTCGAGTAAGACCAGAAGCTGTGGAGAGCTGGGAGCTGAGCGGAATGGAATGTGCTTTACCTGTTACAAGTTTCCTCTGGCCTCTGGGGAGAGCGGGTCCACATGGAAGCTAGAGGCTGGTCAGGAGCCTAGACTTAGCTGTTTCTGCCTGTGGGCCCCTGATCTCACCTCCTCTGGGTGTGGAGACCTGCCTCATTCTATTGACCCACATCACAGGATTCAGCCCCTACTCTTGAGCCCATAATGTGGCCAGGCCCTTGCATCCTCCCCAGCCATAAGCCCACTCTCCGGAGTCTTGTGTCTGCCCTATCTTCTTGCTGCCCAGTCCTGGGCTCTCCCTTCCTGACCACAGTCACAAGGCTCCTGAGGCCACCCCCGATACCCAGCTTTCGGGAGCCTCTTATTTGCCTGTGGGCCTGAGAACCCACAGCCACCGGCCAGATCTATCCTTCAACCTCTACCCCAGCTATGCAGGGGTGCCCGGCCTGAAGTAGCCTGTGATGGGTGGAGAGATTCAGAGCCTGTGTTTGAATCTGGCCCTGCCACACAGTTGCGATGTGACGTTAGTCAAGTCTCTAAACCTTTCTAGGTAGCAGTAGGTAGCGATTGCCTTGTCTGTAAATTGGAGAGAACAATGCCTACTCCAGGGGAGGTCCTGAGGATGCAACCTCACATACGGGGGCTTCTGGCAGCTCCTGGCCCCCAGCAGACTTTGCACTCACTTCGGTTCCTCTTCTGCTACCTCCTTCCTGGAAGATGAGAAAGTGAAGCTCCTTCCCTAAGGTGACCCAGGAAGGATCTGTCCCTGTCTCCCAGAGCAGTGCTCTGGCCATGACATACTGCTCTGCACCTCAGTTTCCTCAGTTATAAAATGGGAATAATAATCATGCCCCCTCCTCCAGTTGATGATGTGGGGACCCACTAGGTTGATTCACGTGGAGCACTCAGGGCAGTGCCTGGCATATTGTGACCACTCAACCACTGTGAACCGAGGCTCAAGTGTGGCATCTGTCCCCTCCTGCTCTCCGTCTTCCCCACAGTCTTTGAACATCTGGTAGAATTTAACAGCTCAAAGTGCCTCCAAGTGTCCATGCCTCCAAGTGTCAAATTCAACACCCACATTTTGCATGTGGGAAACTGAGGCCCCGGGCAGGGACAGATCAGCGCAAGGCTGGACTAGGAGGCAGAGGTGGGACTGGACTTTCTGCCCACAGGTCCTTCCGTTTCCTCCTTGGGGCACTCTGTGGGGCAAAGCTCAGCTGAGAGGAAGGATTCGAGGATTGAGGCTATTGTAATCATTGTTATTGTTATACCTGCAGAAATGACAGCAGATCCCACCGAGAGCCAAGAGTCAAATGGGAGACAAGAAAATCAAGCTTAGGGGGCTCAGAGGAGCTGCTCCCCAAGAGGAGAGAATGATTCCTGCCCAGGCACTGTCCTCGCCAACTCTGCCCAATGCTCTCCCTTTTTGCCGGCTTATTAATGCAGTTTTCACCCCAATACACACAGGCGTGGCCTCAGTCATTCTGAACCCTCTGCTAGGCTGAGGGAAGTCCCAGATCCTGTCACCACAAATACCGTTGAGTGAGGATCAAAGAGAAGGGGTCAGGCATGGCACAACCCCTCACCCACACCATCTCATCCAGTCCTCCCACCCCACAGGGCAGGAAGGCACAAAGCCCATTTTAGAGATGAAACAACTGAGTTCCAGAGAGGTTGGGTCACCTGACCAAGCTCTGTGAAGCAGAAAGTCTCCCTAAGGAGGGAGCTGAGGCTGGGAGGTCCAGGAGCTCACCCAAGGCCAGCCAGCCAGGGAGGAGGGAACGGGGACCCTAACACTCCATCCTCCTGACCCTAGAGCTGCATTTTTGAATCCAGGCCCAACTCGCACCTCATCCAGTAGGGGTGAGCCTCCTGCAGCCCTGATTCCACCCTAATCCCCTTGGTCAGGGTGGCTGTTGGGCAAGGCTGAGCTTACAGGCAGTCTTTCATAATTACAAATCAGATGACATCACTCTTGGTGAAGGGTCTTGGGTGCTGTAGAGGGGACTCCAGCCTTGTCTGCTGAGGCAGCCTCATGACCACACACCAGCACCTGGGTAGCTGCAGCCCAGTGTAACCCAGGGCCCCTGGGAGGATGTTGGTTCACACGGGGAGCTGGAGCTGCACGGTGTCTTCAGGTCTCACTACCGCCCCTGTGGAGTGCACAGTGGTCTCCACTTTACTCTGCGGAGGCTCTCAGAGGTGAAGAGAGGCCCAAGCTCACTCAGCTGGGGAAGAGCAGAGTCAGAGCAGGGCTGCCTGGGCCCAGAGCCCCAAGCCAGCCCCTCTGAGCTCTCATCCTGGGCAAGGCAGTGAGGTAGACATGCCTGTCTGCAGCCATGCCTGCTGCTCCCCACTCTCCAGCACCCGGATGGCTCAGCAGCGATTGTTTCATTACTTAAGTCACATCCAGTAATTATTACTCCTTTGGCTAGTCATTGAGAAATTATCTCAGCCACTGGGGTGGAAGGTGAACGAGAAATTGCTGGAAAAGAGGGAAACAAGATCAGCTTGATATAAGCTGAGATGGCTCGGGATACAGAGAAAGACCCGAGGTCAGAGAGGTCGGCCAGGGGTCCAGGGCAGTGGGCTTCCAGCCCAGAGACTCCATCACTGACTCCTGTGTGACTGGGGCAGGCCCATGGCCCTCCCTGAGTCTTGGCTCTCTCCAAGACACTCCACACCCCCAGCCTCATGACCCCTCCTCCCACAGTATTGGCCATGACAAGACCTAGAGCAGACCCAGCTGTCCATGACTGGATGTGTGGCCTCCCAGGTCCCAGCCCGTAGAGTCTCTGTGGAGGCCGCAGGGGTGACTCCAGGCTATGAGGTGGGAGATTTGGGCTGAGGTCCCTGGACAGGCAGACGCGGAGCTTAGAAGACAGGACAGGGCCTGAACAAGATAGGAGCCAGCTATTGAACTTGGGCTTGCAGGGCTGAGGTGGGGGACATAAAACCGACCTGAGTCTTAATATGCAAATGAGTTCCATAACTGGACTCCCGTTGGCTTGGGGAGCTGTGCAAAGCCATGGTCTTGGAGAGGCTTCTTACTTTCTGATAGAGTCACTCGCTGCACTTCCAGCCACATCTTCCCTTGCTGATCCTACCAAAGGCCACTCATCTCTGCTTCCCAAAGGTGCCCTGGGCCCCACTTCCTGGCTATTCTTCCTGCTTCCTCCCTCCATCTTGAATGCCCTTCCCTCCTGACGGCCTACGACCCATGTCCCCACACTGCTGTCTGTTGAAACACCACGTACATGGAAAGCCCTGCTCCAAAGAGACCTTTCCCCGACCCCTGCCCAGGTCCCACAGCCACACATCATCTCTGCCTCTTCTGCTCCAACCACACAGAGGGCAGAGATGAAATTCTCCTGGGGTAGCACACAGGGCTGGCTGTAGACATGCACGCCCACAAACCGGGCCCTGCCACAGCAGGCTGATGGTCAGAGCCAAGATAAAGGCCCCTGTGCCTTGGATGCTGTGATTCTATGAATTTTGAAGTGGAATGCGTGGTGCTTGTCAAACCCCAAGCAGGCCCGAGTGGGAGCTGAAGCTTCTATGTGGTTGGAGGCAGTGAGGGGTCTCTGCAGGAGTGGAAAGAGTGTGGAGGTGAAGCCAGGTGGACAGGGTTTGCCCCTGGCCTCACATTGCCTGGCTGCGTGGCCTGGGGCCAGGTTCTTCCCATCTCTGAGTCTGTCTCCTCGTCTGTGGGATGGGGGTGGTGATGACCACTGACCCGCCAGCTTCCTGACCCTCACTAAGGCGCTCAATCAGTGTGAAGCTGATTGTCCCCATAGGACAGTTGCTTATATGTTACTTGGGTGCCCACGATGTTTCTGGCACGCGGTCACGTGTGAACCCACCCAGCCCTTTTGAAGCCACACAGAACAGGACGACCTAGTTGCCACTGGGGCCTCAGGAGGCTCCGTCTCAACATGGCGGACAATGGGAAGAAACAGTCCAGCAGCCAAAAATAACCTGGAGAGCAATTTCAGCTTTTATTTCCCTCTTTCAAGGAAAATTAAGGGCTTATAGCCCTTAATATCTGGCATATAGACCCTGTAGCATTTCCCGAAGTCCTCACTTCTCAGAAGGGAAAGCTGCAGGAGACCTTCATGAAGCCACATCTGCAAACTGTTCCCTGATGAGAAGCTTGCTGGCTCTTTCCTCTGCCTCGTCCCCTCTTCGCCAGCTTCTCCTGCTCCCTCCCTGATCTTCTTCATTATACAGATTAATTTATCTTTCCAGATCCTCTCCATTCTCACCTCTCCTGATTCCGCAGCCCCCACGACTTCGGAGCCATCTCACAAAGATAATGTTCCCCTTTGAGGGCAGGAGAAGGGAAGAAGTGAGGTGGGCAGAGATAAAATTCTCCTGGGGTAGCACACAGGGCTGGCTGCAGACATGCACGCCCACAAACCGGGCCCTGCCACAGCAGGCTCACAATCAGAGCCGAGATAAAGGCTCCTCTGCCTTGGATGCTGTGATGGCATGAATTTTGAAGTGGAACGTTTGGTGCTTGTCAAACCCCAAGCAGACCCGGGTGGGGAGCTAAAGCCTCTGTGTGGTTTGAGGCAGTGAGGGGGTCTGGGACCTAGAGAGACTGGCCAAGGAGGAGGGGCCTCCCCTTCCCCTCCCAGGCCCCTTTACCAGTGCACACTGCAAGGCACCCCTGTCTGTGCCAAGGTCTGTGCTGGACACTAGAGGGCTGAGTGGAGTAACTAGGACCTAGCCCCACTCACCCAGCCCCTACCAGCTTCTGCCTCCGTCCCTGCATATGGCATGGGCCCTTGCGGTTCCACTGAGCTCTGGAGGTGCCCTGGTCTGGGAGACAGAGATGGGATGCACATGCAGAAGCGGTACTTGGAGACAGAGCCACAGTTCAATTCAAAGCAAAACAATGCCACCGCACTGTGATGACTGGTATGAGTCACTGTGATGCCTCCAAGCTGAGCCTCAGTGTTGTCACCTGACACTGGCTGTGAGGACTAAATGAGACAGTGCAGAAAGAGGACAGAGCTCCATGAACCCAGCTGTGAGGTTCTGTCACCTTCTCCAGCCACGCCTCCCTAAAGAGCCCTGCTCTTCTCCTGTGCACATCAGCGAACACCAGCACCACAGCTGGACCCTCAGGGCAGGGCACAGTGGCCTCGCCTGCCTCTCCTCACAGGTCTTAGTTCAATGGCGATAATGTAAGGAACCCCAAAGAACAGGGTGACCAACTCACCCCCGTGGCCTGGGACTTCCCTGGTTTCAGCGCTGGAAGTGCCTCATACCAAGAATGACCTCGGACCCTGCCAACTGGAAATGGTTGGTTACTTTATTAAGGACAGAGTTGACCAGAGTAGGGTCTGGGCTCAAGCAGATGGGGAATTCGGGGAGCATTCAGAATTGAGGCCTCCCTCAGCCTCCCCCGCTGTCCAGGTGAGAGGGCACAGGTGGGAGTTTACCTGATTACCACATGGGGCCAAGGCAGGGCTGACAGACCCAGCCAGGTCTGCACGCTTCTCTGAGTATCCCACCTTGAAACAGAGACAGGAGCAGGTACTTAGAGACAGAGCCACAACTCAATTTAAATGAAAGCAATTCCATCACATTGTAATGACTCCGTGGTTTACACACTCACTCGGTAGATTTCATGCTGCAAATGAATTCTTTTTAAAGAGCTATACCTTTCCAGGAGTTCACGACTTCTCTCGATTTATCTGCCTTAACAGATCTTCCACAAGAATGAACAAGAGATGCTCTCATTTAAAAGAAAAGAAACAGAAAAGGTTATCAGCTAGTAGAGAGGAAATTCTGCTCTTAACATAATGTAGCTTAAAAGGAAATGCTGCATTTTGTCAAAGAGTCAGCGATGAGCCTCTTATCACATATTTGCTCATATAGGCAGAAGGGAAGAATGCCCTCATGCCGGTGTCCCATCGTTAACAGGTGGAGGAGAAGAATGATTTCTGTGGGATTCTCAAAGTAAATGGGCAATTTTCATGCACATGGAGAATCTCTTTCTGCAGACTGAGTTCAGGCCAGACCTGCTCTGTCAAAGCCCGACAGAGAGACCCGAGATGGTGAGGGCAGGAGAGGGACAGTGGAGGACCGTGCTATGGCTTGAGTGTGTTTCCCAAAGTTCCTTGTGTTGGAAACGTAATCCCTCATGCACCAGTGTGGAGATGTGGGATCTTTAATTGGCTGATGGATTAATGTGAAATGAATTCATGTCATTATGGTGGGAGTGGGTCTGCTATGAAAACAAGGTAAGCCCTTTCTTGCCCTCTCCCATGCACTCTCTTGCCATGTGATGCCCTGTGCCATGTTATGACATGGCAGAAAGGCGCTCACCTAGTGCAGCCTCTCGATCTTAGACTCCGCAGCCTCCAGAAACGTGAACCAAATAAACCTCTATTGTGGATAAATTACCCAGCCTGCGATGTTCTGTTTCAGCCACAGAAAATGGCTGAAACATGTGGGATTCTGGAAGGGACAGGCAGAGCGAATGAGAGCTGTGGGAACGATGACAACCCCTCCACAGCTCCAGACTTCACTGTCTCAAAGGCCCCTCCAGACCCCCAGCTCAGGGTGACACCTGCTGCCTTTGATCAGGTGAGTCTTTTGTGCCCGTGTCAGACACTTCACAAGGAATAACCGAGAATCGGAGGGAGGTGCATCATTTCATAGAAGAGGAAACTGAGGCTAAGGGAAGGGGAGGAACCTGCCCCGGGTCACACATCCAGCAGGCAGTGAAGCGGGACACAAGTCCCAGATGTGGGACTGTGGAGCCCACAATCCTGACCCCTGGGGTGTCCTGACCAGGGGCTGGGAGGGAGCCTGTCCATCAGATGCTGGGCTGAGCATGTTACCTGTTAAAGGTTATTTCACTCCACACTGCAGTCCTGGGAGGGGGCATTCATATCCCCATCCCTGGCTCAGAGCAGTGAGGTCACTGGCCACCTGGGGCCATGGAGCCCTGTGCTTGGAGGAGGGTCCAATTCCCTCCACTCACTCCATACGCAGGGCCTCTTCCCTGCAGAGAGTGGCCCCTGGGACACAGCGTTTCTGGAGCACCCCGCCCCTCTCTCTCTCCTGTGCCTGTCAGCACTCAGGCTCCCACCCCCACCCTGGTGCTGCTGTCCAGCGCCCTCCTGGGCTTGCTTTGCTTCCAGGCCCCCTGCTAGGCTCACCCACCATTGCTGCAGCATCTCTGCCTGGTCTGAGAGGAGTCCCTGCTGCTGAGCTGATAGGAGGGGTTTCAGCTCACCCCTTCCAGGCAATGTGAGCTTTAATAGGTGCCTCCCGGAGACAGCACACTTGGCTGCAGTGGCCACATACAGCTTAAGAGTTGGACCTGGGCTACCATGTTGTCCAGAGGCACGATGGCCTGGTCAGGGGACAGAGGTGGTGGGAGAGAAAGAGTTATTTATTCTTTGCGGCTGCCTGGGGTTGTGTCCAGCTTAGGCCCTGACTTATTGTGTGAGCTTGTACAGTAACTCCCCCAGCCCCTCTTCCCTTGCTGCCCCAGACCTCTCTGACTATAGTCACTACGGTGGGTTACCTCAAGGGCTGTTCCTAGCCTCATTTCTCTCGGAGTCCCTGAGACCTGGATGAAAGGTTCTACTACATTTCCACAATCCAGGATGGCCTGGGCCCCTGGGAGTTCAGGGAGCTCACGAGAGAGCCCAAGAGAGGCCTGAGGTCCAGGCTACCATGACTTGGAGCTGCCAATTTCCCCCCTCTTTCCCACTACAGCCCTCCTGTCATTGACTGTGACTCAACCCTGCCCTCTCCCTCCTTCCCACTAGAGCTTTCCTGTCATTGACCGTGACTCAGCTCTGCCCTCTCCACTCCATCCTCAATCTCAAGAGTCTTCACACCAATCCGCACCCTAGCTCCAAGCACAAGGCATTATAAGACGGTCCAATGGTTCCTACTTTAGACTACACAACAAAGGAAATGCAAGCCCAGCCCACCGAGGCTTGGCCCCTGTGGGGATTTCCTTCCCCTGCTCCGCCAGCCAGACAAGGCACCTGCCTCGTGCGTCCTTCATTCCATGTGAATGGAAACCCCGGTCCCTGGCAGATGTGTTCGTGCTTTGGTTGCATTTCAAATTGCTCTTCTCCGGGGCAATTTCATTCTCTTCTTTTCCAGCCTCCAGTCTCCCATTGCTGGGACTCCCAGCCCTCCCTCTCTAATACACCCTTTTGTGTTGCTGCAAATTGCCTTCAGTTCCATCAAAGCAGACTGCCAGCTTTCCATAAAGTCCAAATTTCCTGGCCCTGGAAGAGCAGCTGGTTCTTCACCTTCTTTCTTTCCCTCCCAGCCAAGCACCAAGCCCTCATGGTCTCAGCCACAAAGGAGGAAGAAAGAACACCTGGGATGTGACAGGACGGTCTCCCCTATGGCCATAAGAGCAACTCTCCACGAAGCGCATGAACCATCTCAGTGGGTCCGCCTTCCACGCACACCCAGGAAGGAGAATTCACACGATCATCATGAAATAACATGGATCATAACTCATGATCATGGAGCCCTTCCTGTGGGCCAGGTGCTGAGCTGGGCTCTTTCAGGCACTCTCTTAGTTCTCTGTAAACTCTCAGAACTCTGTAAAGTGAGTACTATGACTATCCTTACTCTACAGACAAAGTCATTGAGGCTTAGAGAAGTAATAAGCTCCCCCCAGTCCACACAGCTAGTAAGCAGCAGAGCATGTTGGAGCCCTGCATATGCTGATGAGGGAGCCCTGTGTATATCTAGGTGTCCCCACACCAACAAGCCCTGCCCACGGGCATCGAGAATGCACTCCTGTTTCACTGATGACACTGATTCCCATGTGCAGCGATGCACATGCCCTCATGGACACAGCTAATCCCAGTGCCCAGGTATTCCTGATGCAGCCTGGCCAGATGGCCTTTGGATTTAATGATGGACCCCAAAACACCCTCCACCTATGCCCCACTCCAGGCCCAGGGGCCTGCTTGGTAAAATGATGATGAATGAGTGAATGAATGCTGCGTGATCATGAATGAATGATCTGAGCACTCTCTCCCCACATTCTGGTGGCCATGGGCACTAGAAAGACCTGCAGATCTCTGCTCCTTCCTGCCCTTAAACTCATTTGCCCATTTACAAGCCTCTCACGCCTACTGCCCTGCCGGGGAAGCCAGCCTTCCTCAGCGACAGAAACAATAAACCGAGGCTGTCCTGGCTTAATCAGCTCCAACGTGGGCTATCAGGCATGTGAATTATGGGCTCCCAGCCCTTCATCACCCTGAGTCACTGTCTTATCTTTATTCATTCTGGAAAATTAAATTAGCACTGCCTTTCCAATATTTTCTCCAGAGCCACAATAGTGGCGAAGAGAGAACTGGCCAGTGGAGGGATGTCTGATGTACTTTTGACCTTGGCCCACTGCCTTGTAAAATGTCAGGCAGGAAGACCTCCTGGGGGTGAGGTTTGGGGTCTTCCCCAGGATGAGACAAATTTCTTTTCTTCATTTCCTTTCACCCCTGAAGAGGAGTCAGCAGCTCTCCTCCAACTCAGCTTACCCAGCTTCAGGAATACGACGATCCCATTTCACAGAGGTGGATGTGGAGGCTTAGAGGTGTCGGGAGACTCATCACAGGCAGGAGCAAGTAAGGGACATGTGGACTCAGGACTGTCGCCTCCCATGTGGGGGTCCCTAGTGCAGGGGCTTCATCTTATCCCTGGTGGGCACCCTGCGGGTGCTTGAGAGGCTTCAGGTTGTGCCCACCTCTAGCCGCTCATGGCTCAGAGAGTAACTGCCTAAGTGGCTCTGGGCGTGGGCTTGATGATCAAATGCTGGGCAGGTCTCTCTCCTTCCATCAGTGCATCTGGTTCAAAGCTAAGACAAGAGGAGAAGAAAGCTGTGCTAGGTGCAGATGCATCCCCCTCCGCCTCTGTGTTGCTAAGGGCACGCGGGTGGAATGCAGAATGCGTCTTGACGGCTGGACTTGGGAGAATTAACTTCTCCACTCGGGGCTTACTTTTCAGGCTGCTGTGAGCAGAGTCAGGAGGTGGTGGAGCGGAGCGGGGGGGTGGGGAGGGGAAGGTGTGAACTCCCAGTCCTGACGCTCCGGCATCTGTGGCTTCTCTGCTTCCTCTCCCCATCGCAATTTGTGTGTATATTAATCTCTCCCTATCTTTTTTCTGTCTTGCTATCTGTGTCTTTTTTCCCTCTCTGCCCTGCACTCCATGTTTTCCCGCCGTCTGTCTGAATTGTGTCTGTCTCCCTCCCTCTCTGTCAGGGTTTGCGTCGGAGCTCTGCGCGGTGTGTGTGTGTGTTTCTCACTCCCCGGGTGGGTGCCTCCATCACATTCATTTTTAGAGACTTTCCGAAAGGTTCTCTTTCTCGTCCGTGTGTGTTCGTGTGCACACACGTGTATGTGTTTTGTGTTTCTTTATGTGTTTTGCTGCCTCTGTTATCCCCTCCGTGTCTCATACTCCTTGGTTTTTGTTCCCCCCTCTCTGTGTGACTCTCTGCTGTCTCCACTCTTCTCTCTCTGCAGCTGGCCTCTCTTACCCCGTCTCCCTCTCTCCATGGTGGGCTGGCTTTTCTCTCGCCCCTGCCTCATATTTACTGCTGATATAAACAGGGAAGCCTGGGAACCTCTGATTGGATGGCCAGTTCCAAAGGAGGGTTGGTCATGGTTTGGGGCAGGCAGGGAGGGGGATCTTGGCAGTTATTCTGGAAAGAACACCTTGCCACCCCAAGGGAGGGTAGGGGGTGAGTCACCTTGTCTGGTGCAATGAGAAAAAAAAAATCAAAGCCCAAGTCCTGTCCTTTCCACTTCTTGTGTGACCTTGGGCAAGTCACTAAACCTCTCTGAACAATTAATAAGATGGGGCCATTGTAAAAGTGAGATGAGATGATAGGTGTAAAACAGGAAGCCTAGTGTACAATATGGGGTGCAAGAAATAAAGGGGTGAGTGGAGACTCAGAGGCAGCCCTGGCATGATCAAAGGTCTGTGGGCTCTGGGTAGAGGGTGGGGGAAAGCTCCCCTGTCTGTCGAAGGAGAGGTGAACTCAGCGTTCCCCAGTCAGGAGTACCCACTGATGCTGTGTGTCCCTGGGCAGGCTGCCTAACCTCTCTGAGCCTTTGTTTCCCATATAGAAAATAGAGATACAGCAGCTACCCTCCAAACCACAGGGTCATTCTGGAAACCAAGGCATATCTGTGAATAAAATGTCATTCATTCATTCAACAAATATTTTTTGTACACCTACTATGTGCTTTGAAAAGCCTGAACTGTTATCCCCATCCATCAACTGTGTGTGTTTGTATATATTGAGGTGACTCCACTTCACCTCCCTGTGCAGTACGTCCCTCCCGCTCTGTGACCTGCGGGACGGGGATGGGGACTCCCGCTCCCAGCGCAGACACGGCCTCCTGGGAGCCACGTGCTTGGAGCTGTTCAGGGACCACAGGCCCAGCTCTCTTTAAATTCTTTGCTCCAACCTGTACTGCAGGAGGCCTCAGGAAAGGCAGGTTTCATGAATGAAACATCAAAATGTTTACCAAGCAGTAAACACCTGACAACAGCCCTGGTTTCCTGGACGAGGCGACGGAGGTGCCCGGTGGACCTGGTTCCTCTGGGTGCGCCCTTGAGCCCCTCTGGGCACAGCCCCATGGCTGGTGAGCCCCCCACCCCACCTGTCCCTGAGCATGGGGACCTGTGGGAGCCCTGTCTACTGAGCACCTCTGTGTGAGTACTCACTGAACATGGGGCAGGGCTGTGGTCACCTCAGGTATAGAAGAGCAGCCAGGTCACAGGGGCCAACCAGGGTCCAGGACCCCAGAAGGCAGGTAGTAGGGCCAAGTGAGGGCTGGGGCAGGCTAGCTCCAAGCCCACTGCAGGCCTCAGCTCTGCTGGTGGGTGGCAGTGAGGACAATGCCAGGTGGAAACTTCCAGGCAGGAAGGCTAAACTGCCCTCTTGGGGTCGGGCAGCAAGTAGGCCCTTGACACCCTTCGTCTCCCTATGAGATGGCCTCATCCTGTCCTCCACATGAGGAAACTGGGGCTCTGAAGGTGCCCAAGGCCACATGGGAGGGAGAGAGGACAGGAGATGCGCAGAAGAGTGGACAGGCCAGGCCAACCTCGGAGGCCCCTTCTAGGGACAGGGCCAGTTCAGCTCTGTTCTGCCTGACCCCCAGAGGGGTGAGGATGGAAGAGAAAGGGAGTCAGAAGCAGAGAGGGCCTGGCAATGGTTACAGGCAAAATAGGGGAGGTGGAGATACACACACAACACTCACACCATGTGCACGGACTAACACAGGTACATGCCACTTACTTATGCAATGCTGGGCGCACCCACAACACACACTCACAAACCACACTCGTGCAGGTGCCAATGCAGGCTGAGCCCACCCACAGCACACACTCACAAAGCACATTCATCCAGGTGCCCGCGCAGGCTAGGCGCACCCACAACACCCACTCACAAAGTACACTCGTGCAGTTGCCAATCAATGCAGGCCGGGTCGCACCGCAGCACACACTCACAAAGCACACTCGTGCAGGTGCCAATGCAGGCTGGGCCCACCCACAGCAAACACTCACAAAGTACACTCATCCTGGTGCCCGCGCAGGCTAGGCCCACCCACAACACTCACAAAGCACACTCAGGTTAGGTGCCTGTGCAGGGTTGGGCCACGCCACAGCACACACTTCACAAAGCACACTCAGGTAGGTGCCTGTTGCAGGCTGGTCGCACCCACAACCACACACTCACAAGCACACTTGTCCAGGATGCGTGCAGGCTGGGCGCACCCACAACCACACTCACAAACACATCAGGTAGGTGCCTGTGCAGGCTGGGCGCACCCACAAACACACTCACAAAGCACACTCCAGGTAGTGCCCACAGGCTGGTCGCACCCACAGCACACACTCACAAAGCACACTCGTCCAAGAATGCCTGTGCAGGTTGGGCACGCCCACAGCACACACTCACAAAGCCACACTCAGGTAGGTGCACTGTGCAAGGCTAGGCGCAACCCACAGCACACATCACAAAGACACTCAGGTAGGTGCCCGCACAGGCTGGTCGCACCCACAACACACACTCCCAAAGCACCACTCATCAGATGGCCTGTGCAGGTTGGGCCACCGGGCCCCACAGCACACACTCACAAAGCACACTCAGGTAGGTGCCTGTGCAGCTGGGCACACCCACAGCACACACTCCACAAAGGCATACTCGTCCAGATGCCTGTGCAGGTTGGGCACGCCCACAGCACACACTCACAAAGCACACTCAGGTAGGTGCCTGTGCAGGCTGGGCGCACCCACAGCACACACTCACAAAGCACACTCAGGGTAGGTGCCTGTGCAGGCTGGGCGCACCCACAGTTCATGGCCCCAGCTGTTGCGCGAGCCTTCCCCTGCTGCCTTGCTGCTCCAGCCTGGGCTCCACCTTCTCTCTCTGGTGGGATCCATGGCTGCCAGGCTCCCACCCCACTTGCCACCTGCTCCTAAGGGATGGGCTCTGTCTCTCTCCTTTGCGCCCTCAAGGCCCTTCCTTCCTCCCCCTAGTGACGCAGCCTCCACTACTGGGGCCATCTCTCTTTTTCTCATTGCTGTGCTTTCTCCCTCTCTCTGTTTCTCACTTTTCTCTCCTCTCACTACCTCTCTCGAGTTCTCTTTTGAGTCTCATGTTTTAGCTCAGGCTCTCGCTTTGCCCAGGCTTCACGTCATATCTGCCTTTCTCTGTGTTTCTTTTATTCTAATCTATTCTCTGTCTCTTTTTTTCCTTATTGTGGATTCACTCTCTGCTCCCCTTGAGTCCCTCTTGGAATGCTGGTTTCTCTGATCTGTGTGTGTCTTTCTCTGATACACACACAGTCTTTCCCGCTGGCTTCTGGCCTCTGTCCCTGTCCTCCCCACTGCCTCTGAGACTTGGCTCCATTCTGGGCAGCAACTCCTCAGTGGGCCAGCCTCCAGGCATCTGCTCAGACCTGGCCCAAGGATAGAAGGAAACCAGCGGGAGCCCCTGAAAGTTGGTGGCGGGGGGGGGGCAGAGAGACAGGCCCAGTGGGAGGTGCCGCCCAGGACTTGGGAGGGAAGGTTTGATTTTCAAAGCACAGGCTTGTGGGCATTTAATGTTGACCATTCTGTGGCTCCTCCCACAGTCTGGCATCTCCCTCCTCTGTGCCTCCCTCCTCCAGGTTTGTCCCCAGCTTAACTCTAACAAGTGCCTGGGCCAGACCCTTACCCTGCAGGCAGGGACTGGGCCAGAGGAGGGGTGGGTCCTGCAGTGGAGGGCTGGTGGGCTGGGGATGGTCTGGAGGGACTGTCTGAGACCAGGAGCTCTGCTTCTTTGGAGCCATGCCCTCTCTCTCCGCATTCCCTCTTAACCCCACCAACCACGTCTTCTCTCCAGCCTTGCTCTAGCACCTTCTCCAGAGGGGACCCCAGCCCTCGGAGTCTGAATTCCTCACTACGAAAACAAGCGCAGTGGTGGTCCCCACCACACTGGGTTGGGAAGGATGAAGGAGTTGGCACCACAGGGCACCAGGCAGTGGCCAGGAGCTCAGTGGGGGCTTGGACAACAGTGGATGTGAAGGAAGGAACAAGATGAGGTTCAAGGCCTGGCCCATGGACCATTGAAAACAGTATCATGCCTCTAAAATAATCTGCAGTTCAGTGCAACTTAATATTGGCTGTGTCTGATCACAGCACATGTACAGGCTGTGCACATACAAGGCCAAGGAAAGGGAGAGAGGAGAAAAGAAGGAAGTAAATTAGCTTTGTCCAGGGCCCCAGGAAGCTGCTGGATGCCAGGAGGGGCCCTCAGCTCTTGCTAGTGGTCACAGAGCCCCCTGAGAGAATCAAGCCTCTCTTGAGCCAGCCGTGTGGTGCTGAGGGCTCAGTCTGGGGTCTCTCTGATGCTCCTGGTCCAGGGGACAACCGCCTTCCCCAGGTCCCCCAGCCCCAGGGCAGAGGCCACACCCTCAGTAGGGCTTTGCCAGCCCTGCCAACCTTCTGTCCTTAGCACCCAGCTGCATCTTGTCTCCACCCTGCCCCTGTGCCTGGCTGGTCTCTGCCTGTGCCCAGGCGTGGTGTTTGTGACGCCACTTGACTGTGTGTCCCTTGCTCCTCCTCTCTTCCTGTAGCCTGTGCTCCTCTCTGATCTTGCCTGTCTTTCAAGGCACACTTTGGTCGCCCACCTACTCCAGCAAGTCCCCTTCCCAGTTAGTCCCACCCCACACATGGGCCTCATAGGGAGTCAGAAGACACCAGAGGTCAGCCCCCGGGGCAGTCAGACCTCCCAGACCACGGTCAGGTCCAGGCTGTCCCAGCGCGGCTGTGTGTGCTGTGCTGTTTCCTCTCCTTGCTGAGCGTGTTTCCCTATCAGCAAAGCAGGGGTGACAGTGCTGTCTCCCTGGGCTGCTTGGAAGGGTTTACTGAGCTCTAACTATGCATTCCACCAGCACACAGTAGGTCTCAGTCTGGGCTTGTCCTCTTGATTGATCCCCCTTCCTCTATCCTAGTCTGGCAAGGAAAGCAAGTCCAGACAGAGAGGAACTTCCATGAGGGGAAAGAACCTGTCCTCTGCAATTCTCGAGTTAAGACCCTTTCCCGAATATTCCTTGGCCTCCAGAGCAAGCTGGGCATATTACACACATGGGCCTGGGAAAGCCTTACTTCTGCCTTGGGGCACAGAGTAGGAGCTCAGCAAAGGCCTTTGTTAATCCTTCATCAGAGTGATAGCATAGACCAACCATTTATGGAGCACGGGGCTCAACATTTCACTGGGTGCATTTACTTAACCTCTCTGAGCCTCAGTTTCCCCATGTGTGCCTTGGGTCATGATGCTTGCCTCATGGGGCTGCTGCAAGCAGAGGATGAGATCATGGTCTGCCATATCAGGAGCTGGGCCAGCAGCAGATGCAGTCCGTGTTTCCAGTGGCTCCCTGCCTGTGCCTGGCCCTGTCCTGCCCAGCTTCAGGTAGGAGTCTTCCCACCTCCTGGCTCATGGAGAAGTCCCTGCTCCCCTCTCGGATGCTGAACACCCTGCCTGTCCATCCTTCAGGGCTGAGCCTCGGCCTCGCCCATAAAGCCTGCCTGAACCCCAACCAGATGAACCCTCACCTGGCTCTGAAGCTCTGTCCAGCCCCTCTACCAGACTGAATTTGCCTCTAGGAATGACCGTGATGACCAAATGCAAAACCGTAAGTAAAATCCTGGGTGACCTCTGCAGAGTGTTCACTCACTGGGCACTGTGGTAAGCTCCCACTTTGCTGCATGCCACTGGGTCCTCACCATATACAACTGTCCCTATTTCAGAGCTGATGAGACCCCGGCTCAGAGAGGTTGCTGCTGCTGGCTGAGATCACACAGCAAGGAGGTGACTGAACAGGACCCGGGGAGCTGGCTTTGCTGCCACCCCTCCCTCCCAGCCCTGACCCATGAGTTCCTGAAGAACAGAGCTCATAACTGCCTGCCTTTGTTCAGCATCACCTAGACCACCAAGGCCCAGGGCTCAGCCTGTGTGATGGAAAAGTGTGGCCTCCATGGAGGAAAGATTCCTGGACTGCACACAAGGAGATCTGATTCAGCTACCACTTCTCTGGGTAGGCCACCAGAGTCACCTGACTTTGGGCAGTCACCTTCCCTCTCTGGGCCTCAGTTTTCCCATCTGTAAAATGGAGGTGTGTCATAGTCCGTTCTGTGTTGTTATAACAAAATACTTTAATACTGGGTAGTTTATAAAGAAAAGAAATTTATTCCTCACAGTTCTGAAGGCTGGGAAGTCCAATATCAAGGTGCCAGCGTCTGGTGAGGGCCTTTGTGCTGTGTCATCCCATGGTGGAAGGAGGAAGGGCAAGAGGGTGTAAGAGCAAGAGGGCGAGTGGGGGCTGAACTCACTTTTCTAACAAGCCCACTCTGGCGATAACTAGCCCACTCCCAAGATAATGACAATAATACATTCGTGAGGGCAGAGACCTCATGACCTGATCTATTCTATTCTTTCTATTCGACTCCACCTCCCAACACCGCTGCATTAGGGATGAAGTTTCCAACACATGAACTTCGGGGGACACATTCAAACAAGCAAGATGTCAGAGTCCAGGATAAGATCCCGTTCTTTGCACCTGTTGTCAGCAGATGACATCCCAGACACTTCCTCTTCCCCTTAAGCCTGATTCTCCTGGGCCTCTAGCAGCAGGTCAGTTGGCCTTACTCTGCTCCGGGCACATTCTCCCCTGATCCACAGACAGTGTGGTGTGTACCTCTGGGGCCATCAACCTGGGGCTGGCTCCCTCCGACCCAACTTTGGGTCAGCACCAGAGAGTACATGAAGCTACAGAATAAGCAGGTTTTTCTCCCTTCTTTTGGTCTCAGGTGGCAGGGGATATAAAATATGTTTCTAGATTAGAATCAAGACAGAGATATGTTGGAACAGATTGCAAATGTCCCATGAACTTTAAAGGTAAACACAAATCTTCAAGGGTTCTTCCCCAGAAGAGGTTAAGAGGCACTGGTGGAAGCAGATCTTTGGAAGCATAAGGACAGTTGCTTGCCCCATCCCTACCTCTTAGCTGCTGTGCAAAGTTGGGCAACTTGGGTCATCTCCCTGAGCCTGTTTCTTCGCCTGTAAAACAGGCAGAGGTATTTTGAATGAATGGGAACTAGGGCTCATGTTCTCGTGGCATGCAGCATAAGGTGTCATTCCTCCTGTAAGTATCTATTTGCATGACTTACATGCAATGGGTTAAAGGAGAAGAAATGGCTTTATTTTAGAAAACAGGCCCCTGGGGATAAAGACAAAAATGATTCTGAGGAAGGGGACGCATGCACCAGGCTCCTTCCATCCCCTACCTTAGGGCGGGGTTTCCAGTTTCCAGGGGAGAAAGGTGCAGGCTAGAAGCAGAGCCATATTCAGGAGGCTCTGTGTGAGGCTCAGGACTCAGGCAGTGCTGCTTAGGGGGCCAGGTAGCACCCAGGGTCAAGAGATGGGACATTCTCCCCAGAGCAGGCCACAGATCCAGCACAGCCTGGGCCTTCTAGGGTTTTAGGATGAGCACAGTGCAGAAATTCCATGCCCAGCCCTCAGCAGAGGTGCAGGATCCAGGACACCAGCATCGGTGGCAGAGGCAGGAAGCCCCACTGATGGTCTGTTGCGGTGGGCAGTCCACAAAGAGGGCAGAGAGGACGGCTGAGGGGGAGTGGCACTGAGTACGTGAGTGCCCACGATGCGTGCTTGGAGTAACTAGGGGGGTGGAGCAGGAGATGAGGATCTGCGGCATCTGGGTGGGCAGAGGTCTGTCCCCTATTGTCAATGTGGTCCCTTTAGTTCTTGCAGGCTGGGAAAGAGGATAATCTGCGCTGCCCAGAGCAGCAGGCTGTGAGGGATGCTGTGCTCTGAGAGATACTGATAGGCACTTCCCGAAAAAGGATTCCATCCTGAAATCTGCTTGGGTGACTGTATTAGATTTTCATTTTTCTTTTTAACTTGTTCTCTGTAACAAGCTGAACATCTCAGGGGCTTTTAGCAGCAAACACTTCTCTTCCTGTCTCCTGAGTCCATGGCCCATGACCTAGGGTGGGGGGCTCTGCTTCAGGTTTCCGTGGGTTCTGGAGCTGCTCCTTAGGCCTGTTCTGAGCCAGCAGCTCCATGTTCTTCTCATGACCTCTCCCAGCCAAAATGTAAAGGGAGCACCTGGGAAAGCAGAGGAAGCCTCTTCAGGCACCCGCGGACAACTGGGAGCTGTTGCTTGTGTCCCATGGGTCAGCAAGAGACACGTCACAGCACCCAACATCCAGGGACAGGGAAATGTCTTTTGCCCACCCGGTGCTCTGCAAGGTCACATGACAGGGGGAGCAGGAGAGGAACTGGGAACGAAATCTCACCTGCCACCTTAACATCGCAGGCTCAGCCCCCTCTTGCAGAATCACCAAGCACCCAGGCCCCAGTTTGCCAGCGGGGGCCCCCAAGTCCTCCAAACTCCTTACCTTTAACAGCATGTAAACCAACCTGAGCCCCTGCCCTGTGTGTTGTGGGATGGCGGAGGTCTCCCTAGAGTCTGCAGCTCGCTGGGGCTTCAGATTGCCGTATTCTCCTCCCTCTGGTTTCTTGACGCTGCTCAATTTTATCCTCCTCTTTCCTTGGGCTGCTGTCTCTCCACACTAAGCTCAGGGCCTGAGCTTGTAGATCCCGGCCTTTCCTCTGTCTGGCCGAACAAAGGGCCATCTATTTTGAGTTTCTACCCTTTAGTATTATAAGGCACTATTGAAAGTGGATGATTATGATTATGACTTGTTATTTTCTCCCATACATGATAAAATTCTTTCCCTGGTAAGCTGGTAAGCTACAGAGAACACTCTAAAGATTTCTCTCCTGCATGCTCCTCCTGCTGGAGCTGGCCCCAGGCACTGTGGAGAGTTCTCTTTCATCCCGCCACACACGTTAGCACCTGAAAGGTGGGCTTGGACAAGGCCACAGATCTTTATTTGAATGTCTGTTACCTGCCCTCCGACCTTGGATGTGCAGGAAGAGGCATCTAGGGTTTAGGGTTGTTGTGAGGCTTAAATGAGGGAAACTGTGTCAAGGCCCCTGGGCATTGGTGGAAACGCTGTGTCAGTCTCCCTCTTCTTTAGAGAATGTCCTCACCTTAGGATGACCCTATAATTACTGTCCAAACCAGGACATCTGAGAGTGCAAGGCGATACTCCTGTTAACTACACTGAGGCTATAGGCAGAAACTGGGACTGTCTCAGGCCAAGTGGGACTTACGGTTGCCCTGTCCCAACCGGACCTCAGCACACACTCCAGTGCCTCCATTCACCCCCTCCCATCTCCGCGCGGATGGCCCATGGCAACTGCATGGGGATTCCCCACAGGCTGCCTGCTGACATTGGGGACTTGACCATCAGTGGTGCCTCATACCTCTCCAGGGTAGAGTCTGTGATCAGGGCTTACATGCGGGCATGCTGTACTAACTCAGCCTTGTGCTTCTCTGCTGGGAGCTGGTCCTTAAGTCATCTTCCTCGGCCCTTTACGACAGTACAAGTGAGGCCCCTGGGAGAGGTCCCTGTCTGCAGAGCCTCCAGCCCCATACAGTAGCTGCCTACTCCAGGATTCTCTGCAGAGCAGGAACCAGACTTCCCTGGACCAGCTAGGGTGAGGGTGGGCAGTGTGGGGATGGGGAGGAGCTGGACAGACCTGGATGAGATCCTTCTCTGCCATTGTGTGATGTTGGGCAGATGGCCCCACCTCTCTGGGTCTCGGTTCCTTCATCTGTACAGTGGATCTAGTTGTGTCTCCTTCTCAGGATTGTCATGAGAACCTAGTGAGTCCCTGGAAATCACCCAGTCTCATTCTGTCTCCACAAGGTCAATAGTACCAGTTCCTGAAACACACACACACACACACACACACACACTGCATGCAATCACATGTGCACACACACCCACACTCACCCCTACAATATTTTTGCTTTTCTTGCTCCTCTGATTCACAAATTTCCCCTTCCTTCAGGAGTGCGGCTCAGAACCCCCTCCCCCAGGCAACCTCCCCAGGATTCGCTAGAACATCAGCTCGTTGGAGCATCCCACCTCTCCAGCTGCTGCACTCTGCAGGCCTCGAATGGACCTTCATGACCCATGAGTCACCTTGTCCCACCATTGACTGACAGGTCTTTTGCCCTCTGGACTGTGATCCCCTTCACGGAGAAACCTTATCCTGCCGTTACACAGGGGCCAGCCAGGGCAGAGGCAGAAAGAGATTCACAGGATGAATTAAATGAGGCTCCTGGGAGGGAACAAAGGAGTGAGGACGACTCCAGATGTCTCTCCTCCTTCCAAATCCATGGCCTGCATCACACATTCAGATTGCATCGCCAAGGGTCACTCTTCAGTTGTCTCACCCACCACAGAGGATGCCTATTGCTCTGTCCATCCAGGCGGTCCATCAGTTCTGGGAAAAGCTACTTGCTTGAGGCAATGCCCGCCCCCTCCCAACCCCCCAAACTCCATCTGTGTGATCCTAGTGGTAGCTGCCATTCACCCTCCAGGACAGGCTCATAAGAGTCCTTCCCTGGGAGCTTCCACATCAGAACCCAGAGTGGAGAGCTCCCACCTCTCTGATGTGACTCCACGAAGGGGGACGCTGAGGTATAACCCATGGCTCATGACCTGTGGCTCTCAGCTTGAACTGTGGAAGATGCCATTTGTGGTAGAGGAGGAGGCAGTGGACACTAAGGAGGCAGTCTGTTTCTGAAGAAGGAAGCAAGCAAACTTGAGGGAAGGAGGGAGGGAGGGAGGAAGTGAGGGATGGACAGTGGGGGAGAGAGAGAGAGAGAGAGAGAGAGAGAGAGAGAGAGAGAGAGAGAGACCGAGACCCAGTGTTCCAGCCTGATTATGGCTTGGCTATGTCCCCACCCAAATCTCACCTTGAATTGTAACAATCCCCACATGTCAAGGGCAGGGCCAGGTGGAGATAATTGAATCATGGGGGTGTTTTCCCCAATACCGTTCTTGTGGTAGTGAATTAGTCTCATGAGATCTGATGGTTTTATAACGGGCAGTTCCCCTGCACAAGCCCTTTTGCCTGCCGCCATGTAAGACACGCCTTTCTCCTCCTTTGCCTTCCACCATGATTGTGAGGCCTCCCCAGCCATGTGGAACTGTGAGTCCATTAAACCTCTGTTTCTTTATAAATTACCCGGTCTCAGGTATGTCTTTATCAGCAGTGTGAGAACAGACTAATACACAGCCCTTCCCAGGATTGGTTAAAAGAGACAATGCATTTCTTACTTTGCTTACATCATGTTTCTGTTACTTGCAGTCTGAAAGTCCTGGCTATCATGTTGTGTGTGCACAATTCTTGGGTAAATTATAAGCTCTGTGAAGGCAGTGACCAGGCGCTGCTTGGCGTGGGAAGGCAAACAGGCAGTCTGTGGTCAGAAGACTTATATTTCTCTCCTGACTCTGCCCATCCCCAGCCATGTGTCTTGGGCATGTGATCATCAAAGCAATTCAGGATTGAAAGAAGCCTCAGAGAACCTCAGATTGAACCAACTCACTGGTGACTACTCCAAGATCAGACTGCAAAAGAGCAACACATTCTCAGTAAAATTCACTTTTCCTAACTATCAAATGAGGCCATGATTTCTAAGGGCCTCTCGGGTCAAATATATATATATAAAATAATAAACCCCTACAATGTGCCAGTACTGCACTTGGCCATGGGACCGGACAATGAATTAGACTTGATCCCCGCCCTCCACTCTGTGTGGAGGGAGAGATATCTGCTTTCTCTCGACCTTTAAGCCTCGGTCCAAGAGCAAAGATTGGTCTAAAAGGGCCTTTTGCTGGTGGATTCTGGCTATAACAGCAGGAGGATCCCACAGCACCCAGAGGCCTCCCCACACTTGCACTGGTTCAAACAAATTTCAGACCAAAGTCCGAGGGAGTTGGTGGAGACGAGGCCACGTCTTCTCCAGTTGGGAACTCTACTCACAACTCACCTGCTGCTCTGGGGAATGATACTTGTCAAGGTTCATTTGGAGCCGTTTGCCTCCCAGACCCCGTGCTCCCCACAAGACAGCCCTGGCTGCTCTCCAGGAAGTGAGGGGAAATTACTTCTCCCCCCACCTCTTTGACTGATCTAGCAGTTGGGTGCAGCAACATCTCAGTCCTGCCAGGCCTGATAATAGAGCTGTCATGGTCAGACTGGCTCTAGGAGGTGAGCAGGGAGGATTCCAGGAAATTGTGGAGATTGCCTACAACATGGGCCACCTCAAATGAGATTGCCACAGTGAGTGGTTTCAGACCCTGCAAACTGCATCTTGAGCTCCTCTTTCCCTGACCCTCAACAGGGCCTGTCACTTCACCTCTCTCGGCCTCCAATTCCTAAAGCACTGCCCAAGACCATTATCATTAGAGATGGCTGGATCTGGGCTTGAACCCCTGGGCAGTAACTGACTGGTGTGTGACTACGGGCAAGTTACTTTTCGGTAGTGTGGAGGAAATGGGTACAATAATTTTTTTAATTGGCCCATTTCTCTGACAAAGGACAGAAACTCAAATTGGCTTAAGCCAAAACAGGGAATTTATAGTTTCACGTAACTGAGAAGTTCAAGGGAATTCAGGTATGGCTGGATTCAAGTGCTCAGGTGAGGTCGTCAGGCACCCATCACACCCTATCTCTTGGTTCTGCTTTCCTCTGAGTGGACATCACTTCCAGGCAGCTCCTCTTCTCCTGGAGGCCCCAGTAGCTTCAGCAGAAGAAGAGCATTTTGCTTGTCCCATAATTCCAACAAAAATCCCAGAATAAAGTCTCATTGGCCAGGCCAGGTTATCTGCCCACTCTTGAAACTGAGGGTGGGACCGATCACACTGAAATAACAATTGGTCTGGGGAAGGACGGTAGTGGGTCCATATAAAAATGGGAGGAGCTGTTACCAGTGGAGGAGAGAGCAAGTAGAGGTTGCATTTATATGATAATCATAGCACGCCAGTTATGGTGCTAATTCCCTTGGTCTATTTAATCCATCTAATCCTCCAACAATGTGATCAGGCAGGCAGTATTATTGCCTCCATTTTATAGATCAGGAAACTGAGGCCGGAGAGGTTTGATACCTTT
The DNA here is from genome assembly GCF_001698545.2 of Rhinopithecus bieti. Classification (NCBI taxonomy): domain Eukaryota; kingdom Metazoa; phylum Chordata; class Mammalia; order Primates; family Cercopithecidae; genus Rhinopithecus; species Rhinopithecus bieti. Next base: position 313,184 of record NW_016826752.1, read on the forward strand.
CTCAAGCTTGTCAGTGGCTGGCCTGAGATTTGAACCTAGGGCCTTGGACTTGAGAGCGAGTGTTCCAACAACAGAATGCTCAAGAGGATCAAGAGACAACAAGGGGCTGGAAGGCAAATGCCCGGCAGGATCCAGTGCTCAGTTAATTAAGATTAACTGTGCGTGCACTGAACCCTCACGGAGTGCCTGCTGTACTGCAAGGGGCTGGGGTTTGATGCAGAAATGAGCAAGCAGAATTCGTTACCGTCGGGAGGACACAATATGGTGGGAATGAGGAGATACGTGGACAAGTAACTATGATTTCACATGAGGATGGTAGGAAAGGTTCGAGGTGTTGAGTTCAGAGGTGGCTGGAGAGGCCCACTGGGTGAAAGGTCAAGGTGGGCCCCAGGAGGCTGCAGCAGCTGTGATGGGCCTTGAAAGAGGGGGTGGGAAATCACAGTCAGTGGCACTCCCTTTGTGTCAGGCCTTAGAGATCCACTCCAGCTAACCTATAACAGAGTGGGACTCAGGACCCAGGCAGCCTCACCAAATCCAAGGGCAGGATTGCGATTGGAGCCCAGAACAGAGAAGGCTATGGTGTGAGCAGCACTGGGGTCCTCTCACGTCAGGATTCCTCTCTCTTCCCTTGCCTGTCCTGCTTCCCCCTTCCACCCCCATCTTTCTCTGCAGACCCGATTTCTCCTCATGTCCAGGCACAAGAGCGAGTTCTATCATAGGCACCGTTAAAGTTTACCTGTTAAAGGTCGCATTCCAAACTCCAATCTGTGGCTACAATGCAGGGAGATGCTCAGAATGGCTGTGGGGTCCACTGCAAGAGGTGGCACGTGGGAGAGGGAAGACAACCCAAGAAGGCCCCCATAGGAAGAAAGTCACCAACCCTGACACGTAGGGAGGGCGTTCTGAAGACCGGAGGATGGAAAACATGGTCAGGAACAGCGAATACACCTCTTGAGTGCAACTGTGAGAACCTGTAAAGGGGTCTTGAGAGGTGGTCCCAACAGCTGTCCTGTCTGTTCCACCTCAAACTTCAGGACACCTTACTCCACAGTCAAACCTCAGGTCACCTCATTTCTAAGACAAAGCTACAGGTCACCTCTCTCTCCCACCACCCTCAGGTTAACTCACTCTCCACTCAGTTCTCAGGCCACCTCCCTCCCCCCAACCCCCAGGTCACCTCACTCCCTCTCCACCTCCAGGTCACCTCACTTCCCCTCAACACCCAGGTCACCTCACTTCCCCTCCACCCCCAGGTCACCTCACTCCCCCTCAACACCCAGGGTCACCTCACTCCCCTCCACCCTCAGGTCACCTCACTCCCCTCAACCCCAGGTCACCTCACTCCCCTCCACCCCAGGTCACCTCACTCCCCTCAACCCTCAGGTCACCTCACTCCCCTCCACCCCAGGTCACCTCACTNAGGTCACCTCAGTCCCCCTCCACCCTCAGGTCACCTCACTCCCCCTCAACACCCAGGGTCACCTCACTCCCCCTCAACACCCAGGGTCACCTCACTCCCCCTCCACCCTCAGGTCACCTCACTCCCCCTCCACCCTCAGGTCACCTCAGTCCCCCTCCACCCTCAGGTCACCTCACTCCCCCTCAACACCCAGGGTCACCTCACTCCCCCTCAACACCCAGGGTCACCTCACTCCCCCTCCACCCTCAGGTCACCTCACTCCCCCTCCACCCTCAGGTCACCTCAGTCCCCCTCCACCCTCAGGTCACCTCACTCCCCCTCAACACCCAGGGTCACCTCACTCCCCCTCAACACCCAGGGTCACCTCACTCCCCCTCCACCCTCAGGTCACCTCACTCCCCCTCAACCCTCAGGTCACCTCACTCCTCCTCCACCCTCAGGTCACCTTGCTTTCTTCTCACCCTCACACCTGCATGAAATCTAAGGCCCCTCCTGAGGCCTCCAAGGCCTTTACCTGATCTGTCTACCATCTCTCGGACCTCCTATGCCCTCCTCATCCTGCTGCAGCCTGATGAAGCTTCTGGGTGTTTCGTGACCATGCCCAGGACTTTCCCACTGCAGGTCTCCTGGCTCTGAGTTCCCCTCACCTTCTGCCTGGAATGTGTTGTCTTGTGTCATGGGTTCATTTGCTGTGTCTCATTTCACTGTAAGTGAAGTGAAATCCACAGCAGTAACTTCTGTGCTGTCCATCCCAGCCTCAGCAGCAGGCATGGGCCCTGGTACACAGTAGGTGCTCGGCAAGAGCTTGCTGAAGGAGGGGATGGTGGGTGGCCAGTGTGGAGGCTCTGACACCTGTCCAGAAGGCAGGAGTTAAGGGCCTAAATGGGGCAGTGGTTGTCGGGGAGATGAAGGGGCCCAATGTGAGACACACTTGGCAGGAGAGCTGTGGTCCCTGAGCATGGTCCTGGTGAGGACCATGGAGGGGCCTCCACCTCCGTCAGCCTTGAATTCGCCCAACTGCCTTTAGGAGCCAATGAGGTGTCAGCTTTAAAACTGGCCTAAAATTCCTCTTTACATCTGGAAGGGGAAAACAGATCCCTTCCTCATGGTGAAGAAAGCTCTGGCAGGGATCAATTCTCCTCCAGGATCTTGGAGGAGCCCACAGTTCTACTGATTCGCTCTGAGAGTGACGGTGGCCACCTGGAAGCCAGAAGCCTGGTAACGCAGCCTGCTCCTCCACTTACGGCTGCTTGGACTTGGGCAGACATTTCCCATCTGTGGCTCAGTTTACCGTTCTAACGACTAGGGACAAAATCCCCTGTAATAGTTTCCTAGGGCTGAGGTAGCACAAACAGAGTGGCTTAAACCAAGCAATGCATTGTCTCACAGTTCTGGAGGTCAGAAGTCCAAAACCAAGGCATTGGTAGGGCCATGCTCCCTCCCAATCCTCCAGGGGAGGATCATTTCTTGCCTCTTCCAGCTTTTAGTTCTCCTGGGCATTCCTTAGCTTTGCAGATGCATCACTCCTCTTTCTGCTTCCTTCTTCACACGGCATTCTCCCTGTGCGTCCCTTTGTCAAAATTTCCCTCTTCTTATAAGGGCACCAGTCCTATTGGATTAGAGCCTACACTAGTGACCTTGTCTAAACTTGATTATATCTGCAAAGACCCAATTGCCAAATAAGGTCACATTCACAAGACCAGGGATTAGAACTTCAACGTATCTTTTGGGAGGGTATCCACCAATACCACAGTGTCTTGATTAATGTAGCTGCACAGGAGGCCTTCATGTCAGATAGAGTGATTCCTCCCATTTTCTTCTTTGTCAAGATTGGTTTAACTATTCCAGAGCCTGTGGTTTTCAATACAACCCATTCTACTCCCCACTAGGATTTTTCTTTTTTCTTTTGAGACAGGGTCTCTATCTGACTGCACCCAGGCTGAAGTGCAATGATGCAATCAAGGGGAGCTTTGCAGGAGCACGCACCAGTGTTAAATTATGGAAACTGCTGTGGGGTCTTTTCCAGGCCCATGACTCTGTGACCTTTGATTTCCTGGCTTCTGAAACCTCCTGGGAAGGTGATCCTGGTAACCCAGAGACGTAAACACCCCTGAGGTAAGGAGATGTGATGGATTGGCCATGTCTTCTGGTTTGCTTGCTGTCACATTTAATGCAGGCTCCAAGCCTGGCCACTCAGTCACTGTCATCCAACACTTCACTCAGAGCTAACACCCGCTCTTTCCCATTAATGAGGCTTCATTTGGAGACTCTGGCCTTTACCCCAATCTTGTTTCTCCTTTTCCTTCCTGTCACATCCAGGAGAAAGGTGGTGTTCAAGTTATCTGTCACCCAGAGGAAAACTTAAACCTTGTGAGGCAAAATTCTCCAAGGAGTTGTTTTTCTGATTTGACTCTTGCAGAGAAAATCTTGACTGTATCATGTGGTCCTTCCCCCATCCATACAGCTGTATGTAGTGTTACCTGAAGTGGCTTCTTGACTCATAGATTTATTAAATTGTTTGAAGAAATTTTGAGAAAGATGAAGTCAATCTGTAAGAAGAAAAACTGTAGACAATTAGACAATTTCCCATAAGGGCGATTCAGTGCAAAACACTTTGAATAATATTCAATGGAACTTGTGCCCCAAAACAGTAGACACCAAATATCCTTATAATTCCCAGCATCCTTTGCAGATAAGTTGTCATCATGTGACTGGTAATGGTCAATGGACTGTGAGCAGAAGTAACATGAATTATTTCTGGCCTGAGACAGTTACGAGTAGATGTGACAACTCCATTCTTCTCTTCCACTGCAATGGAGAACAGGGGGACCACATATCCCATATGGATCAAACAGGCTTTGTCTATCTTGTCCATTTCTGGTCCCAGCACATAGGAAAGTGTGAGGCATATAGAGGTATCCAATAAATACATGATGCATGAACAGATGAATGAATGAATGAATGAGATAATGAAGTTTCTACACACATCTCCAATGTTTCTTCATTAAGCAATGGAAAGAAAACCCTTGTCTAGGTGTGGCTTGGGAGAAGGTTTCAGTCTTCCTCTTCCTTCTTGCTTGGATCGGGTTCCATGAATCCTTTCCTGGAGAGTCCTGCTGTCCTTGCTTGGGAGATAATTTGTGTATCTCGAGTCTGCTTCCTCACAACAAAGTCTGTTTTTACATGGTCAGAGGAATCCTCCTCACACAGGCTTTCACAAAAGGAGTTTTAAATTCCAATGAGGTCTACTTTATCAATTTGTTTTCTGCTATGGATCACACTTTTGGTGTTTAACAACTCTGGCTGGTTGCTGTGACTCACGCCTGTAATCCCAGCACTTTCGAAGGCCAAGGCAGGTGAATCACTTGAGGTCAGGAGTTTGAGACCAGCCTGGCCAACATGGTGAAACCCCGTCTCTACTAAAAATACAAAAATTATCCAGGCATGGTGGCAGGTGCCTGTAATCCCAGCTACTTTGGAGGCTGAGGCAGGAGAATCACTTGAACCTGGGAGGCAAATGTTGCAGTGAGCGGAGATCAAACCACTGCACTACAGCCTGGGTGACAGAGTGAGATTCCATCTCAAAACAAAACAAAACAAAACAAATGAGCAAAAAAGGACTCTTTGCCCTAGGTCATGAAGATTTTCCTACATTTTCTTCTAAAAAGTTTTGTAGTTTTGTGCTTTATATTTATCATTTATGTATATTATTCATTTTTAGTTATGTAGAAAGTGTGTTGAGATTCCTCTTTTGCTTATGGATTTTGTGATTGCTCTAGCACTATTTGGTGAATAAGATAAGCTTCCCCCATCCAACAGCTTTTGTACCTTTGTCAAAAATCATTGAACATGTTTGTGTGGGCCTGTTTCTTGGTTTTCCATGGATGTATGTATCCCTCTTTTAGTACCACGGTGTCTTGATTAATGTAGTTGAATAGTAAGCCTTAATGCCAGCTAGAGTGATTCCTCCTATATTCTTTGTCAAAATTGATTTAACTTTCTAGAACCTGTATTTTTCCATATAAGTTGATGAATAGTTTGCCTACGTCTACTAAAAAATCTGCTGGGATTTTGGTAGAAATTGCATTAAACAAGTATATCAATTTGGTAAGAACTGATATCTTTACTAAGTTGGATTCTCAAATCCATGAACACAGTCTTTCAAAATTTATCTTGTAAGTGTTTAATATTTTTCAGTATATAATTCCATATATATTTTGTTAAGTGTATATCTAAGTATATTATTTTCTTTAGTGTGACTGTAAATGGTATTGTGTTCTAAAATTTGATTTCTGCATATTTTGTTAGCTTGGAGAAACATGCTTAATTTTTGTGTGTTAACTTTGTAAACTGAGAACTTAGTGAACACATTTACTAGCTCTGGGAGATATTTTCTAGATTCTTTGAGATTTTCTATGTAGACAACTGCGTCATCTGCAAATAGAGATAGTTTTATTTCTTCTTTTATAAACTATATACCTTTTATCTCTTTTTCTTACCTTATTGCAGTGGCTATAAATTCTAGTACAATGTCAAATAAGAGAAATGAGAGCAGGCATATCCTTGCATTTTTCCTAATCTTTTGTATTGTTTGTTCCTAATCCTACAGTGTTTTACCACTAAATAATTTGTCACCTGTGGTTTTGTATAGATGTTATTTATCTTCCTGAAGAGATTGTATAATATTGTTGGTTACTCCTCTTCAAAAATTTGGTAGAATTCTCCAGTGAAACCACTTAGACTGAAAGATTTCTTTTTCAGAAACTTTAAACATTATGAATTTAATTTGTTTGATGGCTATAGGATTATTCAGATTAGCCATTTTATCTTGACTTACCTTTAATAGTTTATGATTTTTGAGGATTTGGTCCAATTCTTCTATTTTATGAGCATAAGGTTGTTCATACAATCTCTTATTATTCTTTTTATAGCTGCATGGTCTATAGTGATATTCCCTATTTCATCCCCAATGTTAGTGATTTGTGTCTTCTCTATTTTTTTCTTGTATCTTCTTATTGCTGAAGGTTTATCAATCTTATCATTTTTTAAAGAGCCAGCTTTTTTGCTTCACTGATTTTACTTGTTTTCCTATTTTCAATTTCATTGATTTTTTTGCTCTTTTCATTATTTCCTTAATTCTGCTTGCATTGGCTTTATTTTACTCTTCTTTTTTTAGTGTCTTGAGGTAAGAACTTAGATTATTGATCTGAGATCTTTCCTTGTTTCTAATGTAGGTATTTAATACTATTCATTTTTCTTTCAGCACTGTTTTGGCTGTACCTTATACATTTTTGATATGACGTATTTTATTTCCATTCGGTTTTAGTATTTTTTAAAATTCCCTTTAAGACCTTCTTTTTGACCCATGGATTTTTAAAGAGATGTATTGTTTAATTTCTAAGTGGTAAGGGATCTTCCAGTTGTCTTTCCATTATTGATTTCTACTTTGGTTCTGTTATAATCAGAGAATACCCTGTATAATTTCAATTCATTTATATTTGTTGACATTTGTCTCATAGCCCAGTATATAATTTATCTTAATGAATGGTCTATGGTTGCTTGAAAGAGTATATATTCTGATGTTGTTGGCAGAGATTGGAAGAATGGATTAAAAAACTACACTTTTCTCCCATATGTGTCAATTAGGTTTTGCTGGTTGATTGTGTTTTCCAGATCTTCTATATCTTGGCCAATTTTCTGCCTAGTAGTTCTTTCAGTTGCTGAGAGATGAATGGTTTGAAGTGTTCAACTATAATTGTGTATTTGTCTTTCAGCTTTACCAATTTTGTTTAACGGATTTTAAAACTTCGTTGTTTGGTGTGCACATATTGAGCGGACTTTATATCTTCCTGGTGGACTGGTCCTTTTATCATTGTGTAATGTTCTGTTTTGTCTCTAGTAATAGTCTTTGTGCTGAAGTCTACTTTATCAGACTTTTAAAAAAAGACAATTTTTACATAATATATCTTTCAAACTATCTTTAGTTTGGATTTGAAGTGGGTTTCTTATAAGCAGTCTATAATTTGGTTTTGTTTTTTTAATCCACTCTTCCAATCTCTGTCTTTTGATTGCTGTATTTATACCATTAACATTGAATGTAATTTTGGATATGTTAATACTTAAATTTACCCCTTTATTATTTGCTTCCTACTATATATTTAGTTTTCATTCCTCTGTTTGTATTCGATTGTCTTTCTGAAGATTACTTGAATGTTTGTTAGGATTCTATATTGATTTATTTATAATATTTTTAAATATATCTATTGGCAGAGTTTTTGTAGTGGTTGTTCTGGTTGTTACAATATATACTTATGAGACTTATAGTTTTCTACTAGTATCAACATTTTACCTCTTCAAGTTAAGTGTGGATACCTGCCTTCCTTTTATTTAGATTCTTAGCCAAAGATTCTTTACCTTCCCCACTTTCAAATATCGTCTTGGGTATCAGATGGTGTTATAATTTTTGTTTCAATAATCAAATATGACAAAACATTCATGACAAAAAATAGTCAATTTATGTACCCATATTTCTGCTTTTTCTGTTGTTTTCTCTTCCTTACTAATGCTCCAAGATTTCTTCTTTTATTATTTTCTCTCTGTTTGAAGAACTTCCTCATAACCAATTTTTAAATATACAACTGCTAGTGGAAAACTTTAAAATTTCCCTTTGTTTGAGACTATTTTTATTCTCTTCCCATTTCTTAAGGATGGTTTCATCAGATACAGAATTTGTGATCGATTGTTTTCAGCACTTGAAAAATATTGTGCCACTTCTTTCTGGCTTCTACAGTTTTCAAATGAGAGACTCTCTGTTATTTGAATAGGTGTTCCCTTTGAGGTAATTTGGTAATTTGTGGTTTCTCTTTAGCTGCTTCCAAGACTTTTTTCTTTGTGCTGAGTTTTAAAGTTTCACTATTATGGGTTTTGGCATGATATTTTTCTGATTATCTTCTGTGGTATTTGGTTAGTGTCTTGGATCTATAGATTTGTTTCTTTTACCAGGTTTGAAAAGTTTCCAGTCATATGTGTTCCAATACTTTCAGCCCTTTATTCTCTTTCTCCTTTTCTTGACTTCTGATTGTATGAATGTTGGAACTTTTCTTATTGTCCTACGAGTTCCTGAGACTCTTCCTTCTATGTTCTCTTTGTTGTTCAGGTTGGGAAAATTATATTGTTGTATCCTCAAGTTCACTAATTCTATTCTGTCATCTCCACTCTACCATACAGCACGTTTGTCAAATTTCTGTAACTGCATTTTCAGTTTTATAATTTCCTTCTGGATTATTTTTGTAACGTTTATTTCTTTGCTGAGACTTCCTATGTTTCCATTCATTTCAGGACAATGTGTAATGGATTATGGAAGCATTTTATGGTGGCTGCTGTAAAATTATTGTCAGATAATTTCAGGATCTGACTCACCTTGGAGTTTGTCTTCAGTTGATTGTCTTTGCTCATTTACACTGTGGAGGTATTGGTATGACAGGTGATTTGCAATTGTATCCTGGTCATTTTGCTGTACCAACAACCAAGAGAATCTTGAACCCATGGGACTAAGAGGCTTGACCTGAGGTTTTGACTCATTGAAATGTTGGGAATCTCATAGCTGTGGTATAAGAGAGGCTGTCACAATGATGTTTTGCAGTTAGTGCTGATCCACTTGTCACCCTTCTTTGGATGGTAACCACTCACTTCTGAATGTCTTGCTGAGCTCAACTCTTTCGACTTCAAATCAGGTTCCCACACCAGCTCCCAGAGCACCGTTTCTGAAATAAAGCCTGACTCTTGTATTACTCCTGCTGAAGAACAGCATAGTGGCCAACAGCTTGGGTTCCAGAATGTGCATACCTGGGTTCACGCATAAATACAGTTCTACCACTGGGTAGGCTGCGTGGACATTAGTGATTTACTTCATCTCCCGTTGCCTCAGTTTCCACATCTGCTAGTGGAGAGGATACTGACTTCTATCTCCCAGGCTTCTTACTAGGCTTGAATGAATTAATGCCAGTAAGGGCCTTTGACAGTGCCCGGTGCATAGTAGACATTCCGTGAGTGTTAGGAGGGAAATGATGCTCTAGTTGCCCCAAGGATGTGCCAAACTGTGGTTTGGCTTTCAAGGTTCTTTACCATCTGGCCCCTGCTGACTCTTCAACCTCATCTCTGGTTATTTCCTGTATTACACTTGACTCTGAAGCTGCCCTCTAGTTCCTGACACACCTGGTCTCACTGTCACCTCTGCCTTGACCAGTTTCTCCCTGCTTCCCCTGGAAGCTTTAGCTCAGGAGTCACTGTCCTAGGAAGCCCTCCTCAATGCTCCCCCTCCCTGCCACATGAGTTATGTGACCCTAGTCTGTGAGTCTGCGCTCCTGGAGCCTTTACTCATATCCCTGTGATGGTGGTAAAATTAACATATTCAGCAGTATTTATTGAACATCTATGAGTGTGCTTGGCACTGTGTGGGAGCTGGAGAAACAGTGGGGAAGATTCATCTTGTGGTTCTTGCTTTAGTGGAGAGGATGTTCTAGGAATAGAGAACTGATGTTGGCTGTGTCATCAGTGGGTGTCCCAAGCTCACAGCCCCTGTGATAATAATGCATGCTTGGGCTTTAGGCCTGGAAAAGCACTGGGGCCCTTATTCTAGATAAACCCAGAGGATGTAGGATGTGGCCAATGGAGATAGAGCTGATGTTGGAGAAAGGGGCTCACCCTTGCAGGCATGTGGACCTCCCCTGCAGACCCTAGGACCAGACAGGGAGGAACTCACCATCAGATGTGTGTTGACCTCCCTCCAGGCTCCCCTGTGGTCAGGATATGGAGGCTGTTGCTACAAAACCTCTGGTGGTGGAAGAGCAGAGCAGACATGAGGTCTCTGGGCAGACGGTCTCCAGAGAATGAGCAGCGAGCTTGTCCTGATCTACCTCAAACTCACAACCTTTTGGTGAGAGGTGGAGGGCAGTGGTGCCTGGGGGGAAATCTCTTCCCAGGGAAACTATGAGTGAGGAAAGCCTCCCCCTACCTCTGAGTAATGAAATAACAGCGTAACCCCTCATGGAGCATTGCTCTGTGCCAGCACAGCCGTTACCATCTTACCCAGGGAGCCGAGAGGCTTACAAAAGTCAACTCACTTGCCTGATCCCCGTGGAAGTGGGGAATCAGGAAATGAACCCAAGCCTGACTCAAAGTTCTTATATTTCACTGGTTCCCCCAACAGTGACCTCAGGCCTGAGCTCTGCGGGCCTCACCCTGACCTGGGATGGCTCACTCCATGCTGAGTGGCTCTGACCATCAGAAAGTGCTTCTTCCCTTTGAATTCCAGGCTGTCTCCTGGTGGATTCCACCAACCAGTCCTTGTTTTGCCCTCTGGAACTGCACAGTGAATTTCATCTCCTCAGTAACTGCAAAATAAATTTAATAAACTCCATTAAAGTGTGTAATCTCAGAGACAAGATGCAGAATTTCTGTGCTTAAGACTTTTTTCCATAATTACTAGCACTATGGAAATTGCAGGGATTAGAAACTTTACTGGAAACGAGGACAGATTGTGTTGCCAAGAGAGTTCAAATGAACTGAGAGTTCAAACTCCTGCACAATAAGGTGGGCTGGGATTTGCATAAAATTGGAAGGTGGGTCCAGGCCCATTAACTCCATGGGAACAGTGACCTAGGATTTGCTTAAGAAACTGGGAAGAGTGGGAAGGAGGTAGGAGGTGTCAGGTGTCGTGAGTTGATGACAGACTGTCTTTGAAAAATTAATTTGTTAAATGTCTGTACTGAAAGGAATGTTTGAAATTGAGAAAAATCCCACTTTCCAGATTGAAGAACATTGCTGTACCATGACCACTTCCTCTCACCCTCAGGGAAGAGGGGGTTTACCTCAGAGGACACTGTTGTTGGCCTTTGGGCGACCTGGGACTCGGACACAGTGGCTTTACCAACATGCCAATAAATCCTGGTCATCAGGTGATCAGGAAACATCTTTGGTAGCAAAAGAAGAGCCTTTTCTCCAGTACACATCTGTCATCGAACATCTGCTATGTGTCACGTGCTGGGGCTTTCTCCTGGAATCCCCTTACCAGCCCCACTTGATACCAGTCATCTCCATTTTACAGATGGGAAAGCTGAGGCTGAGAGTGACACAAATGCTAGCCCAAGTCTACCTTGTTAGCCATTCACAGAGCTGAACTTGAAACCCAGGACTGCCTGACTTCACCACCAACATTGGAGCAGCTGGAGAGACTCTAATGCTGGTCCGGCAAGCAGGTTTCATTTCACAAGCTAGTGTTGGTTGGTTGGTTGTGTCTTCTTGATTGACATATTTTCTTGACAAGGAATTTGGGACTGAATTCAGGGTGAGGAAGAAGGAGTACTGTGATTGATTGGTGATGTCTGCCACATGAGTGCAGAGTAGGACAGGAGTGTCATAAGGATGTTATTTGAGCTGAAGTCTGGCAAGCCAAAACCCCAGTGTATGAGAGTGTGCTGGGCCCCACATCATGGGCAGGGCACCTCTGATCACTGCTTGCTCTTGCCTGTGGTGGATGGCCATGCAGTCTGGTTCTATTCTCAGGTGCTGGTTCTCCAATTCTCTGTTCTGTTCCCAGGGGCCCAGGCTTGCTACTTCCCTGGGTTGGTGTTAAGATTGAAAGAGGTGATGGATGAGAAGGCCCTTGATGTCCAGGTGAAAAGGATGGGGAGTCATTTAAACACAACTTGCTTCTCTCAAAACCAACCGAAGACAGCACAAGATGAAAAGAGAGAAGAGATTTCATCGTTTAAACCAGAAATTGGCTATGACTGCATCCATAAACTCTGAAGCCTTTCTGCCAGGACCTGTGAAACCTAGACCAGAGCAAATACAGAAACTGAGACCCACAAAAACTTCCTTGAGCTTTGAATAGTGGTCATTCAACATCTCTCCAGATGTGAATGGCTTATCCAAACACCTTTGGCTTGAAGATCCCTAAAGCCTCACAGGGGAGTGGCGGTCACCTACAGGGAGAGCCTCAGAGCTGGCTGGCAGGCTGAGGGAAGACCCTCTCAAGTGGAAAGCCACCAGCGCCTACATAAGGCCCCTCAATGTGTCCTTTGGTGGAGAGAGTCCAGGGAGATGGGAGAGGCACAAAGACACCTCCACCAAAAATGTCCAGACCCACCTCTGCCTACAACTGCACTGCCAACCTCCACCCCATGATGGAGGAGATGCTGCTATCAGGTCATCAGGGCCTAAGTCACTGAGTGGGTCACAGGCACTAAGGGCTGGGCACACGCCCCTTCCCCAAAGCCTTTCTTCTCCCACTCCTGTCACTGCCATGTGGTGGGCAGGCCCTATGACATCTCTCATCATTTCTGCCTCCTCCAGCCAACCAGTTGGGGGGTAAATGAGGCCAGAGGCTGCCACACAAACTTGGCCTTACTGGCCCCCATCTTTGAATGTCCTTCCTTTATAGTCAGCCACGGCGGGGGGCGGGGGCGGTGACACTGGAGCAAGGTCAGTTCCGAGGCTGCCTTACGTGCTCACATCACGCATGGGGAAGGGCCACAGTTGGGGCAGGGAGAAGTGCCGCGGATTAAGAGAGAGAGCAGAAGGTGACATGCTCATGAGGGCTGGTGCCTCTCGAGGATGTGGCAAAGCATGCTACCATCAACGAGATATTGTTACCACATTGCTTTGTGGCTGGGGGGAAGATTTGGTGTCCTTCAAGTCTTTGGACACGTTCCAGCATGCTTTGAGTCTTCAATGCTGCTGAACCCTGGCAAGCTGAGAAGCAGCACCCAGAGTCCCTGACTTTGGCAGGTTTGGCAGCCACCCCTCCACTCCCATGCTCTGGGCTACAGCGCCCAGGGCTGGAGGCTGCAAGGGACCAGCAAGGACGAGGCAGCCCTGTGTGTGCCCCGCACTGGGTGCCCTCCCTGGGCCCCGCCCAGCCTCCCCCATCTTCCTTGTTCTCCATATTGCAGGCCAGGGCTCCGGGCACCATGAGGTTACTGAAAACCTGGAGGAGGTGAGCCAGAAGGGAAATTGCTGTTAAGCGTTTCTCTTTCTTTTCCTTTCTGCTGCCTCAGTCATCTCGTCCTCATCCACGGATCAGGCCAGGGCTTGAGGCTCATAATTTCAAAGTCCTTTTAACTTTTCTAGGGCAGAATTGTATTGCTTTTGGCCAAAGGCCACTCTGGAATTTAAAGAGCAAAGAGCAGGTACAACTCTCTCTTTAGCGTTAAGTCACAGCGTTCAAAACCGGACGCGCAGGGCCGATTTGGTGGCTCCACCTGGGATGACCCTCCCTGAGCCTGGCAGAGCCAGGACCCACGTGGCAGACATGGCCGCATCGGCTGCTGAACTAATTTCTCTTCCAGGTTTGCCCTTGGTGCATTCTCAGCCGTGATCACTGCCAAGGAGCCCCGAGGTGGCTGCAGGGCCTTGACAGAGCGTGAGGTGCCCCAGGGCAGTGCTGCAGGGTGGGGGGGGGGGGGTGCTCAGAGCCCACCACCTGCCTTGCAGGCCAAGAGCCAGACCTCTCCCTGCCTCAATTTCCTCGTCGGCAACACGGAGAGAGAGTAACATACTCCGTGTGACTGCTTCCAGGGTTGAATGAGGTGATGCAGGTGAAGTGTATGCCTGGCACAGTCAGCTTTCAATAAACATGATTGTTATTCAGGTTCCTTGAACTCAGGCATTCCAGAACTTTCCATCAGAGCCCAGTCTCCCGGGAATGGAAAGTTATGAGGCAGACATTGGCAGTTAATTTTCTGTCTCTCACGGAATCACCTGGAGCCCTGCAGTGAGATCCAGGCAAATGTAAAGGAAGAAAATAGAGTCACCTGTCTAGCCCCAACTGGCCTCATCCGGTAAAGGACACGGGTCCTGTGGCTGGATCAAGGCCTAGTGTGAGTGGAGTGAGGGGCTGTGGATGGGGTGGTGAATCCCTGCTGGAGCCAGCAGAGTTATAAACACTGGGGGTTTGGTTGGGGGGCAGGGTGTTCTGGATTTCTTCCTGCCACTGAAGAACCGGGAAACCATAGATCCAAGGCTGAGGGCTCGCAGGCCAGCACCTCAGTCCCTCCTGGGCAGTCTGTGTGAGAGATTTCAGCAGGCCCCCCACCCAGGGTCCCTCAGAGACTGTGACCTTTGTGAACTCAGGAGGCCTTGGAGTGGAGTCCAGGGGAGGCACAAGGAGGGACAGGGCAGGAGCCCAGCTCAGAGCCTGAACGTGTCCTTCCCGTTGGGAGTCTCGCTGGACTTCCCCATTGACTGGTGGCAGCAACTCAGAGCTGTGGCATTGCTGTGAGGATAGCAGGAGCAGTGGAGGTGGAAGTCAGCCCTGGCTCAGTACAGACAGGGAGGGTCTGCGGGAGGGCCTGGGCTGGGGCAGTCTGTAGGAGATGGGAAAGGAGGGAAGTAACAGTGGTGCCCAGACGTTGGAGCAGGTCAGACTTACTCAGGGAGGTGGTAAAATACAGATTCCCTGGCCCTTTCCAGAGGTTCTGCTTCCCAGGAATGAGGGGGTCCTGGGAACCTGCCTGATAACAAGCCCTCCTCCACCGGGGGCTGGCCACAGCTGACCACACTTTGGGGGCCCTCTCAGGCCCTCAGCAGGTAGGGCAGAACAAGGGAACCAGTCGGTAGGGGATGGAATTGGAGGACACAGAGTGGGCCAAGGTCCTGGCAGATGACCGGTGAAGGGGGTGGGGTGTGACCGGGCGCATCATTGCTCCTCTCTGCACTTCAGACCGCTGGTCTGAGAAGTCAGGGAGGTACCAGCCCCTTCAGGGGACAGTGGCAGGCTTGAATCAGGCAGGCTCGTGCTGCCCTGGGCCCTCCAGAGTCCGTGTTCTTCCTGATGTTGACAGACACTCTCCCTGTCCCTTGGCAGCCATGCCCCCTGCCCTGAGGTCTGCCCAGGAACCACAGGGCTCTCCCCCAGCTCTGGCTGCCTCAAGACCCTCCAGGGGACTGGCGCCTGCCAGTCCACCCCAGGCAGCGTCCTCAAAGATAAACCATTTTCCTAGTGGCCAAAATGAAAACCATATTGCTTGGAAAGTGCAGTTCAGACTGAGTTACCAGAATCCTTTGTCACCAGAGCGGGCATCACACAGCGGCATCTTCAAAGGTGTCAATTATCATAATTAATGAGACCTTCCCCAGACTCCTGATGCGATGATCTGTCAGCAGGAGCAGCTGAGTCCAACCAGAGCTGCCTGTGTGTCAGCAAGGATTGGGGGAGGGGGAGGGACTGGCCCACACTCCCTGCCTGGCACCTTCCCCCCTCCCCACCCCCAGTGGGGCCTCAGGGTGCTCCATCCCTCCCGACAGCCCAAGTGGGGCAGCTCCGTTAGTGGAGGTGGCACTCACCCCACACACTCCTCGGTGAAGCTTCTGAGACTTGGAAGCAGGAGGCGAGTGGGAGCACGTGTGCATTGCATTCAGGATCATCATTATCATGTGGAATAATAAGGATAAAAAAATAATAATGATAATAGCAGCTCTCACATACTAAGCACCTACTATGTGCCAGGCCCTGTGTTAAGATTTTGTGCCCATGAGCTCATTTGACCCCATTATCCACGGTGGCCACAGAATTCATCCTCCGACTGGGATGCTTGGGAGAGTGGAAGATGGCACTGGGAGTAATGANGCAAGGATTGGGGAGGGGAGGGACTGGCCCACACTCCCTGCCTGGCACCTTCCCCCCTCCCCACCCCAGTGGGGCCTCAGGGTGCTCCATCCCTCCCGACAGCCCAAGTGGGGCAGCTCCGTTAGTGGAGGTGGCACTCACCCCACACACTCCTCGGTGAAGCTTCTGAGACTTGGAAGCAGGAGGCGAGTGGGAGCACGTGTGCATTGCATTCAGGATCATCATTATCATGTGGAATAATAAGGATAAAAAAAAATAATGATAATAGCAGCTCTCACGTACTGAGCACCTACTATATGCCAGGCCCTGTGTAAAGATTTTGTGCCCATAAGCTCATTTGACCCCATTATCCACGGTGGCCACAGAATTCATCCTCCGACTGGGATGCTTGGGAGAGTGGAAGATGGCACTGGGAGTAATGACACCCACCCTGGCCCCTGGACAGCCTGGCTCCCCGACTTCAGGTCCAGCTCAGACGTCCTCATCTGTGTGCTCCTCCTGACTGTGTCTCACATGTTGCTGTCCCATTCCCTCCCATCATGCACTGCCCCTTCACCTGTCCTATGTCCCTGACCTCATCGCCACCCACATGCCACGCAGCTGGTCAGTCATTTATGTGTCTGTCATCTCTCCCCATTACCACGTGGCCTCCCCGAAGGGAGGGATGGGGTCTCTTCTGTCCACTGTGGTGTCCTGGGGCCTAGCCAGTGCCTGGGCCACAGTAGCTACTCAGCCAGTGTTGATAGATGGGTGGGTGAATGAATTAATGAAAAGTCCTGAAATAGAGGAACCAGGATAAGTGTTCACTTCTCCTTTCTAAGACTTTGCTGGGGTGTTAGCTCTCCTGGAGAATCTTCTGTAACCCTGAGTCACTGTGCAGGCCTGGGAGGATGGGAGCTGGGCTTGGGGCCGAGCCACACAGTCTGAGTCTGAGCGAGTCCCCTGATGTGTCAGTGACAGTCTGCAGCGAACTTGCTTGTCTGTACATTTTACAAAATGTACACTGGTCTCCTACATTAATCACATGTGGATAGGATCCCAGGAACAGGATGTAGCAAGCACATCAGATTCCTTGGTAAGACAGATGCCAAGTAGAGTGTAGGGAACCAGTTCCACAATAACGCAGGGGCCTGCTGCCCCAGGGAGGGGCTGTCAGTTTTGAGTGGAAACCAGATCAGGAGAAGGCTCCGCAGCAAGTTCATTCAGACTGCAGCACAAACTGCTCCACTACTTTGTGCTTATGACCCAGCAGATCTCACCATACTCAAAGCATCTATGGCACACAGAGTGCTGTATAAACCCCTGGCCAGCACAAATAGGGGAATCCCAGTTTAGACTTATAGGAGATTTTGGAGCAGTCTATGCCCTCTTTTGCAGATAACAGCGTTCCTTTTGAGAAATGGCTCCTGGCTTGCTACTGGGCTTTGGTAGAGACTGAACATCTAAATATGGGACATCAGATGACCATGCAACCTGAGCTTCCCATCTTGAACTTGGTATTGTCTAACCACAAGGTCAGGTGAGCACAACCTAGCAAATAGAAGAGGTAAGAGATAGGTTCAGGGAGATCGGGAAGGTATGAGTAAGAGGCATGGGCAGATGGTTCAGAGTCTCCAAATCAGCTCCTGCTGCATCTCCCTGCCCCTGCAGATGCTCCTGGGTATTCCTTATGACTGGGAGGAGGGTGTTCCTCCTCCTCCTGAGGTGCTGACTGAGGAATAAAGAACTTGAGTCTGTTGACAGATGAGTTTGCACAGTGGGCTGGTACCACCCTAAAGTGGACAGCTGTCCCACTACGGCCCCACATAGGGGTGACCTTGAAGGACCCTGGTGAAGGGAAATCCTCTCAAGATTTTGCACAGCACATTTGGTTTTCCACTGAGTCTGGAGTGAGAGAAGACCAGAGGATAGGGTCTACATGGGCTCATGTGCATGGACAAATGTTTGGCTGGTGATGGGAGACTCGGAAGGAACAGGGCTGGAGCCTGGTGGTGAGGAAGTATGGGGAAGAGGTATGTAGCTGGACCTCAGAATGGCCACAAGTGGTGACAATATTTGTGTCCCAAGTGAATGCTCACTAAAGGGCATCACTGCAGGTGAGAACCCTAATAATCAGATGGACAAAGTGACTTTCCACACAGCCACCCCAGTGCTTGCTCAATGGGCCCGTGGACGAAGAGGCTGTGGTGGCGGTGATGGAGGCTGGGCATGAGCTTAGCAGTATGGGCGGCCCCTTGTCAAAGCCAATCTGGCTAATGCTACTGATCAATGCCTAGTCCACCAGCAGCAGAGACCAACACTGAGGCCCTGGTGTGTCACCGTTCCCTGCAAAGACATGCCTGCCATCTGAGGCAGGTTGAGGACATCAGACCTTTTCATCATAGAGGGCTTGGAGAGTCATCCTCCATGTTCTGCATGTGGACTTGCCTTCCCTGCCCATGGTTCCTCCTCTGGCATCATCTTCCGTGCACTCCCAGAATGCCTTCTGCCATCACGGCATTCTCACAGCACTGCCTCTGATCCAGGGGCTCATGCCGTGGCAGAGGAGGTGTGGTCACAGGCTCTAGTCCGTGGGGTTAGCTGGTCTCACAACACACCTGGAAGTGGCTGGCCTGACTGAAAGGTGGAATGGCTTCCTGAAGTCTCAGTTGTGGTGCCAGTTGGGAGACCACACCCTGAAAAGATGACATTTGTTCTTGCAAGACACAGAGTGTGTTTTGAACCAGAGACCATGATAGGGTGCTGTTTCTGCATAGTCAGAACACCCAGGCTCAGGGACAAGGGATAGAAGTTGTCATGGCTCCTGCCACGATTACACCTAATAACCCACCCACAAGGGCTTTGTTCCTGGTCACACCGTGGCAACTGTGTTCTCTGCTGGCTTAGAGGGCTTAGTTCCCAGGGACACAACCATGGTTCCACTGAATCAGAAAACGAGACTGCCACCTGGCCAATTGGGGCCTGTGTCACTGAACCAACAGGCAAGAAAGAGGTTAATCTGCTGTCTGGAGCGATTGCTCCCAATTACCAGTGGGAGACTGGGATGCTGCTGCAGTGTGGGGAGGAAGGTCCTGTCTGGAACTCAGGGAATTCTCTGAGGTGCCTCCACGTCCCGTGGTAAAGGTTAATGGAAAATCACAGAAACCTACTCCCCGCCCAAATAAAGGTTGGGTAACAGAGCCTTCGGTAATGGAGATTTGGGTGACTCCACCAAGCAAAGAATCCTGACATCTCCATCTGAACTTTGAGTTGAGACTGGGCGTGGGGAAGTTGGTGGGGGGAATAGGGAAGGAAAGGTAGAGAAAGGTATTCATACATATCAGTGATGACCTCATGACCAAGTAGGAAAATTTGCATGTTTTCAATTTGCTTACTCTATGTCAGTGTTCACTTACATATGCTAGCTGCTTTCTTCTTCTCTTTCCTTTTCCCCATTTTTATTCTATATGCAAGTGGTTGGAAGTTAACTTAACAATTTAGTCTTCAGCAACAGAATAGTCAGTGAACTGTGACTGAATTTGAGGAGTAATTTATAGCCAGCAGTGGATATAATGAGTCTTGGGATCGTGTGCGTCCTCATTTTGGAGAAAGATCTTGTTCCCTTGTAAGACAGATAGCTGTCTCTTGTTACATGGAAATGATAGAGTTCTGTTGCTGTTATATGGGAATCCAAATATGTGTAGAAGTGTGTCTATGAAAGGTGAGCAGGTGTGGACCATGCCAGTTACAAATTTATTGCCTCTCAACTCCAATTCACGCCTCGTTACCTGATCTGTGAAAGTGGAAATGGGTACCACTCTGAATATTTTTCATTTTCCAGTTGGCATGACATTAAGTGTGGTCAGTAGAGGGCAGCAGAGAGACATTGCAGGAGGAGGGAGCTTTCCTTCCTAGTTCTGGTTTCTTCCCGGGTTAGGGAGGCTGTGGCAGCAGGACTGGCTTCCTCAGTTCCCAGGTCCTGTAGCACAGGTGGCTTCCCCAGCACCCAGACCTCTGGCACATGTGGCCTCTCTAGCATTCCCTTGCTCCTGTGCAGACAGCATTCCCAGGCCCAGCTTCTGTAGTGCAGGCAGCCCCACCAGCTCCCAGCTCCTACAATGCCAGTCCTTCCTCAGTGTTCAGTTCCTGCAGTGCAGGGTCTTCCCCTGTGCCCAACTCCTGCAGTTCAGATGACTTCTCCAGTGCCTAAGTCCTGCAGTGCAGGCGTCTCCTCCAGTGCCGAGCTCCTGTAGTGCAGTCTTTCCTTGTGCTCAGCTCCTGCAGTGCGGGCAGCTCCTCCAGTGCACAGCTCCTGCAGTGCAGGTGGCTCCTCCAGTGCACAGCTCCTGTAGTGCAGTCTTTCCCTGTGCTCAGTTCCTACAGTGCAGGCACCTCTTCCAGTGCCCAGCTCCTGGAGTGTGGGCGGCTCCTTCAGTGCCCAGCTCGTGCAGTGCGGGCGGCTCCTCCAGTGCCCAGCTCCTGCAGTGTAGGTGGCTCCTCCAGTGCCCAGCTCCTGCAGTGCAGGTGGCTCCTCCAGTGTCCAGTTCCTGCCGTGTGGGCACCCAGTGGCAGGCCACCGCATCTCCAGTGCCGCAGCCTTCCTGGAGTGTGGGGCCGGCTCCTTCAGTGGGCCCAGCTCGTGGGCAGTGCGGGCGGCTCCCTCCCCAGTGCCCCAGGCTCCTGGCAGTGTTAGGTGGCCTGCCTCCCAGTGCGCCCAGCTCCTGCAGTGCAGGTGGCTCCTCGCAGTGTCAGTTCGGCTGGCCCCCGTGTTGAGGCCAGCCACGTCCTCCAGTGCACAGCTCCTGCAGTGCGGGCGGCTCCTCCCCAGTGGCACCAGTTCCTGCATGTGGGCAGGCTCCTCAAGTGGCCAGTTCCTGGCATGTGGGCACCTCCCCTCCCCTGTGCAGCCAGCTTCTGCAGTGTGGGTGGCCCTCCTCGCAAGTGGGCGACAGCTCCTGCAGTGCAGGATCTTTCCCCTCTGCTGCAACCTCCCCTGCAGCTCAGGTGGGCTCCTCCCAAGTGTCGCAAATCCTGGCAGTGGGGCAGGGCCTTTCGGCCATGGCCTAAGCTCCTGGGCAGTGTAGGCAGCCCCTCCCAGTGGGCCCAGCTCCTGGGCTGTGCACAAGTGGTCAAGCAACTCCCAAGTGCCAGCCAGTAACGTCCCAGCAACCCCAGCCTCAGGTGGTCTGTAGGCCATGTGCGCTTCGTGATTCACCTCTCTGTAAATGGTGTTTCTCTGGCACCCTAGAGAGTAGATTCCTGACAAGTTCTGGAGGGCAGATTCCAGCAAGTTCCACTCACGTGGCATCATGTCAGCTTCCTGTCCATTCAGCAGCCACAACTATGCCCTCTTCAGCAGGGCCTGGGTTTCAGCTGTGGGGCCTCCACCTTGGTGGCCCTCTCTAGCCCCTGGAAGTGGCTGCTCTTCAGATTGGCTGTTTCTGTATTCCATAGTGCCCCTGTCACCCTTACTGACTAACCCCTTGTTACTCCAACCCACTGCAGCAGTTAATAATTCTCTATATGAAACTTTCCCTGTGTGGCTTCTGCGTCCTGCTGGAACCCTTGCTGAGACATCCGGGCTGGTGTTCAGACAACCACCCGGGCAGAGCTTGGTCCAGCTTCACCACCAAACAGCTGCATGGCCTTGAGCCTGTCGTCTCCCCTCGCTGGCCTCTTCTTCATGTGGGAGACAACAGCCTGCCCCGGGCTGCTTCAAATATGAAGGGAGGTGAGGAATGTGTTCAAAGGCAGCGCTTTGAACCCACACATGGGAGGGGAAGGAGTCCCTTTGACTCTCCTCGGAGTGCACAGACCTCCTGAGAGGGTTCTTGAGATGGTCCCCACCCCTGCCTGCCCACCCTCCAGCAGCCTGCTTATCCCTTGTGCAGGACTTCATTATGGGGCTCAGCCAGCTAGGCAGGCCTTGCAGAACCCAGCAACTTGGGCTGTTAACTCCTTCTGAGCCAGCCCTTGAGGCCCTTAGCAGATATGCACACATGAGGATGGGGAGGCAGTGCCCACAGGGGCCAAGAGTCAGAGCTGCCCTGCTGCCGGGACTGGGAGTCAGGATGTGGATGTGGGCATATTTCCTGTGGGAGACTTGGTTTCCCTAAGAGTTCTCTGAACCTCATTTGACCCTTTCTCATAAATCCTTATCGAGTGCCTGTTACACAGTGAGCACTGTACTGGGGCTGGGTTTACATCGGGGCATCGGGAGGGAAACAGACACCTCCACTGACCACCTGGAGGCCAATGTCCAGCAGGAAGGACAAATATTAATTTTAAAAAATCCAAAACATGCAATGACCCACTGGGGAAAGTGCTCTAAGGGGAGTTAGAGGGACTGTCCTTGGGGCGGGACCTTGAATAAGCCCCTTCTCCCTCTGCACCTCAGTTTTCTCATCTGTAAAATGGGACCAAGCATGGCATCCACCCCATAGGGAGGTTTTGAGGATGACATGAAATCTCACCTGTAAAGTGCACACAGCACATGCCCACGCGCTGGCTATTGTTAGGATTATTATTTCAAGTTTCTTCATCAGAAGCACGAGCATGAGCAGAGCAGGAACCAGTCATCATGAGTCCGCTGTGTGGCCACAGGCAAGTTGCTCTCTGCCCTGTCCTCAGTTTCCCCATCTGCTCACAGAGAGATGGGGGCTCTCTGCTCAGAGATGGGGTCAGGTTTCTAGTCAATGTCAGGGTCCAGGGCTCCTCCCCAAGACCAGATTCCCAGAGGAGGACAGGGTCACAGCAGCCATTGGCCAAGAGACCGTAGTGGTGAGCAAGAAGGGATGGGGTGAGGCATGTGCCTGGTCTTTCCTGGAAGCTGTCATTGCAGCCCCCTATCCGAGGAGGGAAATCTGTACAGGAACTCCCTGCTCTCTCCTTCCCGCAACCCAGCCACTGCATTCTTCCCACCACCCACTGCCAGGCCTCTTCCCAGGCCCCGGCCTCTCTGGACACACCATCATCCTGGCACAGAGAGTAATTCTGGATTAAGCGGGTAGAGCTGGCTGGAGAGGCCCTCAGGTCATCTGGCTAACCCCATCCCATGGGGGTAAACTGAGAGTGGGGTCTGGCTCTGCTCACGGTGTCTTTGGCCCTTGCATAGAGCATGGCACACAGTAGGTGCTTAATAAACTTCTGTAGACTGGGTTGGTGAATTACGAATGACTCAGGGGAACCAGACCCAACTGCCCAGTGACAACTGGGTCTTTCAACTCCCCATCCATTGACATCATCAGCAATACCCTGTCTTGGGCACAGTACCTGGCTGTCTGTCTTGGGCACAGTACCTGGCTGTCTGTCTTGGGCACAGTACCTGTCTGTCTGTCTTGGGAACAGTACCTGGCTGTCTGTCTTGGGTACAGTACCTGTCTGTCTGTCTTGGGTACAGTACTTGGCTGTCTGCCTTGGGAACAGTACCTGGCTGTCTGCAAATCCCCACTGTCCATTGTGTCATTTTTCTTTGTCCTTCAATCCTTTGAGCAAGCATCACTGAGTCTGCTTTATAGACGAGGAAAGAGGCGCTCAGAGAGGGGAAGGGACTGACCCACTCAGGGGAGCTGGGAAGGAGCCTCTGAGAAGGACAGCCTTGGCTTGGGGTGACATCTAAGCCAGCCCCTCAACCCTACTGGGCAGGAGTGAGGGCAGGGGTAGCTCCTGCAGAAGCCCTGCTGCTTTCCAGGCTATTCACGAACACTAACTCCTCAATCCCCAGTCCTGATGTCCCCTCTGCACTGCCCACGCTACCTGCACCTGGCTGGGTGTGTGCACATGTGTGGAGATGCAGCAGCAGGCATCCAACCCTGGGAGCAGCAGTGTTGGGAGATGACTTCGAGGGGAAGGGGAATTTAGGGGTCTCCATGAACCTGCTGGAAGCGGGCAAATATGGGATGGGGTTGTTTCCCTCAGGGCTCCTGTCAGGGCAGAGAGACTGAAGTGAGGAAATGAGCAGCACAGGAGCTGGAAAAGAGAGAGAATGAGAGGAGGAGGAGGAGAAAGGCACCCATAGTCATGGGAGTAAGAGACACAGAGCTCTGACTTGCCTCCTCCTCCAGGAAGCCTCCCTTGGCTAGGCTCTCGAGCCCTTACTCTGTCCGCCCCTCAGGACACCTTTGCTCTGCCTGGCATTCTCAGCTGCTGGCTGCCTGAGCTGGTGTTTTTCCCTCACTGAGAGGGGAGAGCATTGCAGCCGGTCCGCCTCCACCATGGTGGGCAGGACTTCGCGTGAGCGTGGATGTAGGGATCCTCATCCCGGAGCAGGAGGTAGAGAGGCTCAGAGTGTCTCAGTGACCTGCCCCCGTGCCAAGAGCAGAATCAGGATTCAAACCCAGGTTCAACTGACCTGAGGCCTGGGCTCTTACCTATTCATAGGAACACCCACCGATCTGAACCACCACATTCACCACTTTTGAAAGGACAAGGGCTTCCTTTTGGGGTGACTGGGAAGCGGCCATCCAGAGGCAAAGAGTGCCTCTCAGAAGTTGGACATATCAACTCCACCTTCAGTGTTCGGTGAACTCCTACTCATCCGTTAGGGCCCAGCACACTGAGGCCAGGTCCACATCTTGACTCCAGCTCCAGGGCCCAGTCTCAGCTTGGCACCTGGTGGGCACCAAGAGGGGTTTGTTGTTCTCTCACTCACTTACTCACTCCTTCAAAAGTCTGCACTGAGCACCCACTACATTCCGGGCTGTGTTCTAGTGGCTGCAGCACGGAGCGAATCAGATAAAGTCTCTGCCCCAAAGATTCTATTAAACAAATTCACAAGTTAGTGTGTTATTATTGCTCCCTTAAAGTACTCAGAAGGAAAGGAAATGGATTTGAGAAAGAACCTTAGGAGGGAGAACCTAATTTAGATTGGGGGATGGCGGCCAGAGAAGATTCTCTGAGGAGGGGAAGTTTAAACAGAAAAACTTGAAGGAGGAAGAGGAGTCAACCCAGCCAGGATGGGGAGTGCAGTGACTGGTGGGGGCCAGGCCAGCTCAGTCCTCGTGGCCTTGAAGGGTGGGGGCCTGATCTGAGAGCAGAGGAGGGCCCGATGGGTTCTGAGCCAGGAAACCATGGGGCAGTGTTTGCATTTTAAGACGATGACTCTGCTGAGGGATGGGGATTGGGTGGGAACAGGCATAGAAGTGGAGAGGCTGTGAGAGGCTGCCCCCTCACAGGAGGGGGCTGAGCTATGGTTGGAGTCAGGGAGATGGAGAAGTGGGGAGGCTGGAGGTCAACCTGAGCTGTGGTTGTTGGACTGATCAACGAACAGTCTCATCAAAGAGGGGTGATGATCTTGTTTGCGGGGCGGGGGTGGGAACCTGCTTCCACGTCCCTCCAAGACTCCTTTCAGTTCAGGCCCTGTGATCACTGGGTGCCCTCACCCTCGGGTCTGCAGGAGCCCCCATTCCATATGTGTCCTGGACAATGCCAAACCCTGGATGCTCCCACGTCATGTCCTGGATGTGGATGGAGCCTCCTTCCCTCATGGGACTGGAGATGAGGGGCCAGTGTCTCTGACTCTGCCCTGATGAGGTGGATGGCCTTGGGCAAGACGCTTCCCAGGAACTCCCACAGGAGGAAGGCTGCAAAGGGTAAGGGGGTCTGGAATTAGGTGACCCCAATGATGTTCTCAGTGACGTCTTTCGGGAGGCTTGGAGCCTCTGTCCCGCTGGTGGGGGCCTGGGTGAGGATGGAAGGTTTAATGCTGGGATGTTCTGCCCAGGCTGCTGGAGGCTGTGTGTGCCCCTCCTCGCTGTGATTAATTCAGTTTGGTAAGGCAGTATTTATGCTGGAAATCTAATTGTCATTTCTGATGGTAGAGGAATTGAAAAATAAATTGAAAGTGTCAGACGATGCATCAGGGTGGGCGGTGGAGTAGAAGTGGGGGCCGCCCACCCAGTCTCCCCACTGGGCAATTTGCAGGCCCAAGAAATTAGTCAACTTTCTGTTTCTACAATTGCAGGATCAAGAACGGAGGCGATGGGGTGAGGTGGGGGGCAGCGGGTGTGAGGTCAACAGAGCAGAGAGATCCCAGCCTGGAGGTAGCATCAGAGCCACAGTCAAGGAGATGGGCAGCAACCCGTCCATGACCACAGGAGGCTGTGGGCACCAAAAGGCTGGGATCCGAGCTCCTTCCTTCCACCCCCAGGCCAAGAAGGACACTGATGGGGTCCGGGCCTCCATGGAGATGGATGCTCTTGGTATCTCAGTCCCAGGGTCCACCATCTGGGAGCCCCCACCTCCCCAAGCTACCCCTCTGCCTCAGGGAGGGGGCTGGGCACCCAGGAGAGGGGCCACCTTGCATCTGTCTGGACAATGTGAGTGCAGGTCTCTGAGTCTGCAGGGACCGGGGTCTCCTTGGCAGTGTCTGGCCTCCCCCGAGGGCTCCTGGCCCTGGTGAGGTCTAGGTCTCCCCAACAGACTGGACTCTCTACCGGCAGGGCTGCCCCCCCGCCCTAGTCAGAGGGGTCTCCTTGGGCAGATCCCTGACTTCACCCCCAGAGGGTCCTGAGAGCAGTTGTGTGTCTTCTCCTCCAGACTGGGGACTCCCAAAGTCAGGACTGTCCCCCCGACCTGAGGCCTCCCTGAAGGTGGTGGACAAACTTCCCACTGAACCTCAGCTCTTCAGACCTCCTTGAGGGCCTGGGTGGCTGGTGTCCGTTGAAGTCCTGGCAGTCAGGCTGACTCTGTCCAGACCTGGCACATGGAGAGGAGAGGAGAAGGTGCAGGAAGAGAGCTGGAAAGAAGGGAAGGTGCATGCTAACTTCACACCCCTTGGATATGGGGAATGGTCCTTGTCAGGAGGACCAGGGGCCCAGGGATCCTGAGGTTAGGCCTTACTGTGTCCTGCAGTTACTTGCCATCCTGAAAACCCCTCCTTCCCAATGACTATGGAACTGGGAGAGCCAAGCACTGGAGGCAGGACGTCTGGGGTCCTGCCCACCTCATTCATTCATTGATTCATTCATTCACGTATTCAACAAATATCTCTTGAGCCCCTACTTTGTGCCTGACATCATGCAGGGCTCTGGGGATGCATCAGGGCACAAAATGGGCAAGGTCCCGCCCCCACGGAGCTTGACTCCTTATGGGAGAGACTCATAATAAACAAATTAATGAATGAATGAGGCTGCAGAGGTCAGCTGGAGTCAGTCTACAGCTCATGCACAATGCCACGGCCGTGGTGAGGACTCTGACGTTTATTCTGGGAGCAGCTGAAGCCCCTGGAGGGATTTAAGCAGGAGAACAACAGAGTTGTGTCTGTTTTCAAAGGTCACACTTGCTGCTGTGGGTAATGGAGTGTGGAGGGGCCAGAAGGAGCAGGAGCCACTGTAAGGATCTGGTGAGAGGTGGGACAGCCTGGACCAGGGCAGGGGTGGGGGAGGAGGAGGAGGAGAGAAGTGGAGGATCCCAGACATATCCACAGCTCTCCATTGCCCTCACAATAAAGTGCAAACTGCTCTGGCATTTAGGGTCTTCATGTCGTCATTCCCACCGCCCTTCCTAGCCCTCTCTTGAACAGCAGGAAACAGCAGCTTATTCTCTTTTAAGCGAGTCATGTTATATTCCCACTCAGGGTGACCTAAACAAATCATTTATTTTCTCCCAGCTCTGCAGTGTGAGCCTGGAGGAGTACATTGCTCTCTTTAGCCCTCAACTTTTCCAATGAGTGAAATGGGTGTGTATTTGATTATTGAAATACTTTCTTCTAATGCAAACACCCTGTGCTTCTTGGAGCCGGGCTGCTGCCTCCCTTCCAGCCTGGCCAGGCTTGCCCTTGGCTCACCTCCTTCCATTCTCGCCTGCTGCCTTTGCCTATGAGGACTGAGCCCAGGTAGGGCAGCTATGCCCAGGCAGCTGCTAGACTAGCAGGCTCAGAGGTGCTGCAGGTGGAGGCTATGGACTTTCGAGGTCATTAACTTCAGTGGAGTGGGATCTAATGAGCACTGAAGATCAAACTGAAGTTGTCTCTTGTTCTAGAATTTTGGGTATGGGGCTAAGCAAGGTGCGGGCAGTGCTCTGAGCCCTGGTCAGAGGAAGAAGGGTGTTGTGGAGGGAGGTGGGTTCTGTGAGCAGCATCCAGGCCCAGGAGAGCCAGCTTGGGGTGAGTGGGGAGTGACAGGGATGGCTTGTTCCGAATAAACTCACATGCACTACATCTTGTTCTCAAGAGCTAGAAGTACCTACTCTGTGACCAGGTTTAATTCTCCTCGGAACTCCACCAAGATAATACATGAGGACCATTCACTCTCAAACTGGACCCTTAGGACACCTTGACGTCAGGTATGACTTCATCACTGTTGTCTTAGTCCCTTTGTGTGGCTGCAACAAAATGCCTGGGACTGGGTGATTTATAAGCAATAGAAATTTATTTCTCCTAGTTCTGAAGGCTTGGAAGTCCAAGATGAAGGCACCAACAGGTTTGGTGTCTGTTTAGGGCCCGTCTCCATTCCCAAGATGATGCCCCTATGGCTGTGACCTCCTGAGGAGACGTACGTTGTACCCTCGCACGGTGGAAGGGACAGAAAGGACAGAAGGTCATGAGAGTGCTCCCTTCAACCTAATCCCATGTGTGAGGGCAGGCTCCTCATGACTGAATCACCTCCCAAAGGCCATACCTTTGAATACTGTTGCATTGGGATTAAATGTCAACCTGCATTTGGGAGGGGACGCCATCATTTAAACAACAGCACCTCTTCTACCTGATCGGCAGATGAGAAAACTGGAAGGTTAAACTACTTGCTCAAGGTCACGCAGCTCACAGGTGCCGAGGGTGGAATTTGAACCCAGCTCCCTGTGCGTTAAACCACTGCACTGTCTCTGTGTAGACTCCAGCTGGCCCCCAGGGCCCGGAGCACTGTCCTCACTTGACAGTTGAGAAGACCTTGACTCAGAGGAGGGCAGTCACCCTGCAAGATCACACTGGAAAGTCCTGCCGCAAATTCGCTCTCTGAATGGGGAGGTGCCCCATGCACTCTTAGATCCAGGGCAGTCCCAGGGCCCTCAGTGGTCAGTGGAGGGACGCTGGGAAGGGAGCGGGCTTTGTTCTCTAACAGACCCAGGCTTATGTCCCGGCCCTGCCACTCAGCGGCTTGTGGCCATGACCCAGTCACTCAGCTGCTCTGAGCTTCAGTTTCCTCCTCTGCAAAGTGGAGCAGTGGCAGCTTGTTGGGAGGATGGGAGAAGCGACAGGCACAGGTGTCTGGCACACAGTGGGTGCTCAGTAATGGCTATGCCTTTCTGTCCTCTTTGGGACTGAGGCTCCTGCAGGCGTGGCTCTGGCACAAGGGCCTGACTGACTCCTCTGTGGGGTCCTAAGCTCCTCCTTGGGGGCATTGAGAGTGGGAGAAGAGGCTGGGTTGGTCTTTGTCAGCTCCAGGTGGGGCCTCCTCCTCCTCCTGCTCCTCACTGCTCCCATGATGGTGCCATGGGGACTGGATGGGGATATCTGTCCAGGCTGCAGCCCATAAACCAGTCCTCAGAGGGAGACTGGTCTCTGCAGAGGGGACCCAGGGCCCTAGACAAACCAAGCACCAGAGGTCTAGTGGCTGGGCCTAGCCTCTGGGCCTCAGGACCTGGGTCATCATGACTCATGGGAGTGCTCTGTCACCTGTGCCATCTCCACACTGTCCCCCCACCCTTCCACCTTGAGGTGGACAAGAATTAACAACAAACCCTTTTGGAGGCTCGCCCTGTGCTGATGCCGAACACAGCCCCTCACAAGGTATTCTCATGACTCTCAGTCCTATGTGGGAGGAGCAGTCATGGAAAGAGGCTTGGAGAGGGGGTGGGAACAACCAAGAAGTGGAGACCTGCGGCCTTCCAGGCTCCAGCTTCCCCCAGAGACAGACCTGTACCAACACCCCATCACTGCCTCCTGGGTATCCACACCTCATCTATCACCCAACCCCACCTCCTTGTCCTGCCCCTGACAAAGTCACTCAGCTCACAGGTGCTGAGGGTGGGATTTGAAAGCAGGGGCTGCCTGTCTCCTGCACACACATGCTCCTGCATACACACATGCTTATACACACACGTGGACACACACATGCTCATACACATACCGGCACACATACACACATACACACATGCTCATACACACATTGTCATGCACACATGCTTATGCATACACTGGCACACATACGCACGCTCATGCACACACAGGTACACATGCACACACATTGATGCATGCACACACACTCATACACACAGACATGCACACACATGCTCATGCACATATACACTCCCGTACACACATAAGCTCATA
The DNA here is from genome assembly GCF_001698545.2 of Rhinopithecus bieti. NCBI lineage: Eukaryota > Metazoa > Chordata > Mammalia > Primates > Cercopithecidae > Rhinopithecus > Rhinopithecus bieti. Next base: position 343,478 of record NW_016826752.1, read on the forward strand.
CACACACTCATACACACACATGCTCATACACACACACTCACGCATACACACATGCTCATACACACACTCATACACACGCATGCTCATACACACACACTCACGCATACACACATGCTCATACACACACTCACACTCCCTAGTTTAATTTTAATCTTTTAAGTTACATTTCAACACTAAAGAAAAATCATTTCTAATTCAGCTATTCTTTTTCATATCTGTATTTTAAATCTCTCCCTGTTTAGGTTCATTATTTAGGCATTCAAGCAACTGAAGAGTCCCCTATTTAAAAAAAAAAAAATGTCATGCACACACACGTGCACACACACACACGCTCATACACACTCGGGCATCCAGCCACACACACAGGACCCTCACCCTCAGATGTGTGTTTACATCCATACTCCTTCCCAGACTCCCTTGAGAATATCCTTGGTAGTAACTCTTGTTTTCTGGAGTGTTACAAAATTCACCATAAGATTTAAAGCTGAGGAGAGAGACAGGCAAGGAGGAGCCAAATCTTATTTTAATTATCTGTGGCAGGACCCACTTTTTCAGGTGATAATTATAATAATTAAAAATTCTGTTATCAGCGATGGCGGGGAAGGCACTGCCCACACAGCTGGCTGTGGCACAGTGCGGAGGCAGGGTTCTGATTACGAGGTGCGCCTCCTCACCTCCCTGAGTGGACTGGATGGGGAGGACAGTGAGCTCAGAAGAGGACGCAGAGGGCTATCTGTTAAGGAAAGGTATGTGATCAGGTGATCCTCACTCACACAGCCCAAGAGCCCTTGGCTGGGCCCGAGAAGACAAGAGGAACCAGGTGGGCTCAGCCTCATGCATGAGCTGGTGTGGGTGTGGGTACCTGATGTCCCTGTGGGAGGGGGTGACTCGCCGGTCTGTGGGTCTAGGAATCCACATGGTGGGTCCCCTCCCAGGCTGTGGCCAGTGTTTGCTCCAGGGCCAGCCTAGTCTGGGCTCTGCCACTGACCCACTGTGTGACCTTGGGTGTGTCACCCACGCACTCTGCACCGGTGTGGCTCTTGGCCACTGACAAACAACTTCCCAGCCAGCTCCCTGCTACAGGCAGCTGCCACTCACCCTGAGGGAGCCCCACGAGGGCAGGGCCCTGTCTCCACTGACCACCTCCATACCTGTCCTCAGCACCCAGACCAGGGCCTGGCACACAGGAGACGCCCAGGAAACATTCAATATTTCTTGGAAGATTACAAAAATGTGTGAGTAAACAGGACAAATCCATGACGTAAGTGCTTTTATCCCCATTTAACACAGGAGGAGACTGAGGCTCAGAGGTAAAGGAATCCATCGAAAGTCACACAGAAAGAGGAAGCTGAGGGCTGCTCTTCCAGGGGGCACAAGGACCAGGACAGGGCTGGGGAGCAGCATGGATCCTGCGGGAGACAGCTGAGCTGCTGTGCACGCAGATGAGAAATCAAATGTTTTACAAGGCTCAGCCCCCACCTGGGAAACTCCAGCCAGCCCGTGGGAAGCCCTGGTGATGGTGACCTTGGGGAGAAAGAGGAGGAGGGAGGGAAGCAGCCTCATTTGCACAAAGACCTCACCTCTGCCAATCAACTGGGCTTTCATGGGTGGGGACACCAGGACCTGGCCAGTCACCAGGAGGCTGGGGGCAGAGGAAGGTGGAGCAGGGCCAGGCTCTGCCCCTGTGTTTCTGGCTGCTCTTCCCAACCAGGTCTTGCCTCTTTGATGTCCCTGCATAGAGAGCAGAATAATCATCTCCACTTTGCAGATGAGGCAGCTGAGGCCCAGAGAGGCCGTGTGACTTGCCCAACATTGCACAACAAGTCCACAGCAGACCCAGAACTGACCAGGCCTGGACTCCCAGCCCAGGGTGCTGAGCCCAGGGCCCCTGCTGGGCACCCACACCCTGTCCTGTCCTCTGCTACTGTCAGCCCCCTCTGCCCCACCACATGCTCTACCCAGGGTTTAGCTCAGAGCTGCTGAAGACTCCAAGTCTCCTCTCCAGCTTCCACCTCTGAGCCCAGACCCTTTGCCCCAACTGTCCCTAGACACTGGGCCAGGGTTAAATTGATTGGGCTGGTCAACTGGGGCTGGCAGATGTTGGTGCTGGCAGGGACCCCCAGGAAGCCCCTGGCTCAACCCCCTGGGGCGGCAAGTGGGAGCCGTGGTCCCTCGGCGGCCACACTGTGCCCCTCACCTCCATCCCTGAAGCCCCGCAGGGCCCAGCTTGGGCAGCTGCTCCTCTCCCTGTGTGTCTCCCCTGCTTCCTGCCTTACTTATCCCCTGACAGAGTTACGTGAATCCAGTTCTAAGGTTTGATTTACAAACCTCCAGGGGAAGGAGGGCAGCTGGCGGCACCTGCGATTACTAAGAGGTCTCAGTGATTTCCTCGGCTGGAAAATGTTTGCTTCTCAGGGGGAATCTTCCAGGTCCTCTCCCTTGAAGGCAGGGACTTCCTGAGGCTTCCCTTTCCCAGGGAGCTGCCTGGTGGCTTTGTGGGAGTTTTGGGGTGGGGGCAGCCAAAGTGAAAGGAGCCATGGGTACTCCCCTGAGATGAAAAGTAAGTCTAGACAGGGTGGTTGGGAGGAAGGAAGAAGATGGACTTAGGGCTCATCAGGGGCCTGGATTTGAATCCCTGCTTCGTGACAGCTAAGCTGTGTGACCTTGGGCAGGTCACTTGACCTCTCCAGGCCTCCACTTCCTCATCTGCTAACTGGGCAAAAATCCCATAATAGGATGAGTGACAGCTGCCGACCCAGGTGATGAGGCTTGGACAAGGAATGTATATGAATTTCTGGCACACAGCAGGGCTCAGGAGAGTTGAGTTCTCCCCTCTATTCCATTGGAGGTCTCCCTTTCCCTGCCCAGACCACCTTTTCTGTGTCCCCCTGGCTTTCCTCCAAGTCCCTTCCCTGCACACATTCTCTGCCCTCAGGGAGAGCTGACCCTGATGGTCTCACGGATTCCACTTTCAATGTGGTTCAGGAAAGAGAAACACAGGCTCCACCGCCAGGGCTGGCCTCGCCATCGTGTGCCAGGACACCAGGCACAGGTAGTTCATACACCCAGGGGGTGTAGAGGGCAGCCACTTCCCTGCTAATGGGTTCATAAATCCACTAACAATGGGCTAACAATTCCAGCAGTTGGAAAAGCCACTGGGCAGGGTAAGGGGTCTCTGGGGCCCAAAGTTCTGCTGCGATCTAAGGGGTCAGCAGAAGGCTGCAAAGTGCCTGATTTCTAATAAATTGAGGAGGGACTGGCAGAGGTGCTGGCCTCGTTTGCACAGACGGCTGGGTGGGGGCTGGTGCTGACCGCCATGGTGGGAGTGAGCAAGAGGTATTGTGAGTGTGCCCAGGGATGACCTCCTGAAGGTATCTCTAGCATCCCCAGGTCTGGTCTAGCTGAGATCTCAAATCGTATCAGAAACGAATTAAAGCCCTACTCCATTCTCAAACACATTGCAGGGAGGAGAGTGGGCTCTGGAGTCAGATCTGTCAACCCCCAGAGGACCACCAGACCTGGACTGGCCCTGGGAGAATCCTGGCAGCCCCTCTGTCTCCTGAGCCTCAGTCTTCCTATCTGTAAAGTGGGAGTGGTGAGCACTCCCTCATTTGTTTTTTGTGGGGGTTAAATGAGTGATATGAGTAAAGCCTCTGCAAATGGTGCCTGAAATGGAGCAAGTGGTCCCCCAAAATAGTTATTATTAAATTAAGGTGGGCAGAATGGTGGCATCTAAAGAGGTCCACTTCCTAATTCCTGCAATGTTATTTTACATTACATGGCAAACAAAAATAAAGCTGCACATGGAATTAAGGTTGTTATTTAGCAGATCTTAAAAATAGAGGAATTACCTTGGATTATCCAGGTGGGCCCCATGTAATCACGAGGGTCCTTAAAGTGGAAGAAGGCAGAGGAGGAGGTTGGAGTGATGTGGTGTGAGAGGAACTTGAACTGCAGATGCTGGCTGGCTTTGAGGTGGAGGAAGGGACCACAAGCCGAAGAATCCAGGTGGCCTCCAGGAGCTGGAGCAGGCGAGGAAGTGTGTTCTCCCATGGAGCCTCCAGAAGGGACACAACCTTGCAGACACTTTGATTATCAATATCATTATTATTATTATTGAGACGGAGTCTCACTCTGTCGCTCAGGCTGGATCTTGGCTCACTGCAACCTCCGTCTCCCAGGTTCAAGTGATTCTCATGCCTCAGCCTCCAAGGTAGCACCACCATGTCCAGCTAACTTTTGTATTTTTCGTAGAGATGGAATTTTGTCATGTTGACCAAGCTGGTCTTGAACTCCTGAACTCAAGTGATCTGCCTGCCTTGGCCTCTCAAAGTTCTGAGATTACAGGTATGAGCCACTGCGCCCAGCCTATTATTATTTTTAAGACAGGATCTCATTCTGTCACCAGGCTGGAGTGCAGTTGCACAATCACGGATCCCTGAAGCCTTGAACTCCTGGGCTCAAGGGATCCTCCCACCTTAGCCTCCTGAGTAGCTGGGACTACAAGCACGTGCCACCACACTGGCTAATTGTTTTAAATTTTTTTGTAGAGACAAGGGTTTCACTATGTTGCCCAGTCTGATCTTGAACTCCGGGCCTCAAGAAATCCTCCCACCTGAACCCCACAAAGTGCTAAGATTGCAGGTATGAACCACTGTGCACTACCAGTTTGTATTGTTGAAGCCACTAAGTTTTTGGTAATTTGTTGCAGTAGGAAACTGACTTGTAGAACCATAGCCCAGCTCCATGAGGATGGAGTTGGGTATGGTGTGGACTTGTGCACCCAGCTGCCGGACCCAATTGCAGCCCAATCAATTCAACACCAGCTCTGTGACTTGAGGAAGTAACCAAAGCTTTCTGTGCCTTGGTTTCCTCATCTGTAAAATGGGGTAATAAATAGTGCCTCCCTCACTGAGTCTTTGTGTGGATTAAATGAGGTAATATTTGTAAAGTTCTGGAACAGAGCTGGGCACACAGAAAGCCCTTAATTAAAGTCAGAACATTTGGAATGCAAGTCCAGATTTTTAAATTTAACATTAATAAAAGTGTTGGAACCCTGTGCTATGAACTGTTTTTGTAAACCGGAGGTAGCAGAGAGCAGTGGAGCTGACTGTGGTGTTGGGCAGGTCTAAGATCAAATCCCCAGTTTACCACAATCCGGCTACGTGTCTTTGAACATGTCACTTAATTCTCTGAATCACAATTTCCTCATCCATAAAGTAGGGATGATAACATAATACCTACCCCTGAGGGGTGGTTTGAGGATTAAATGAAATAATCCAGGTAAGTCACTAAGCCCAGGGCCCTAGCACACAGTAGGTCCTCAAGGAATGATGGCTGCTATTATTATATAATTTCTCCAATCACTGCTATTAGATCCCAACAACAGAGGAAATTCCCAATGGACAAAGGCCACCAGGGATGCAGAAATGCTTCTCAGTATTGTTTCTGTTTCTGTAGTACATGCAGATCGTAAAGTGGTGCTTTGCTATGTACCAGGTCAATTCTTCCAGCTGCAAACAGCGTATGATACACAACTAAATCTGGAGACCCCTGAGGTTAGCTCCCCAGGAGTTCTGGGCCCCTAGGTTGGGACCCTCGGCTGTGGCTGTAGTCAAAGCCAGCGTGGAGTTCTGAGACTCACGTTTAGGGTGACAGTAATGGTAACAGGGGCCACCTGGGCTCAGGCTCACCTCCTCCTCCCTCCTGCCCCAGCCAGAGCCCAGGGCCCAGGGCAACCTGTGGCTTTCTCCAAGTTGGGTCCTCCTCCCACTCCTTAGCCCTGAAACCAAGGCTCTCAGGTTTGTGGTTCTCTTTCTCCCCAGTGACTACAAGATTGTCTCGCAGGATGGGCCGAGATGACGACTATAATAAAACGGGCTCATTACATCCCTCTACTCAGAGCTGTCTAATGAGCACACACCGGCACTCCCTGGCCCTTTGAGCCAAATGCAAATGAAATACGTTCCATGGTATCATTTAATTAGCTTAGGAAGGTAGAGTGGGATGTGGAGAGGGAGAAGGGGAAGAGGAGAAACAGACTTTTTTGTAAGCTCTCCAAATCCCCCTTATAGGGAGAGCTGGTTGAGCTGGACTCGTTATTCCCATTGGAAAAATGAGGGCACCAAGTCCTACTCTGCACTGTGACAGGTTCTGGGGACACAATCAATGAGAGAGACAGGGTCCTGTCTCCAAGGAGTTTATGCAGAGTTCAGAGGCAGGCATTGAGCAATTAATCATTCAAATTTGTGTGCATGAGTGTTTGAGTGTGTGCACATATGTGACTTTGCATATATGTGTGTCTGTGCATGTGTGTGGAGTGCAGTGGAGCAATCACAGTTCATTGCAGTCTTGAACTCCTGGGCTCATGTATGTGTGCATGTGAGAGTCTGTGAATTTGTGTGGATGAGAATGTCAGAGTGTTTATATGAGTGTATGTATGTGTGTGTGTATGAGTGAAAATGTGCATGAATGTGTGTGTTTTTGAGAATATTTGTGTGAGTGTATGCAAATGGATGTGTATGTGTGTGTGAATGCATGTATGTTTTTGAATGTACATATGAATGTCTATTTGAGTGCACATGTGTGCAGATGTGTGAGTGAATACATTTAGTGCATGTGAATGTTTTGTGAGTGTAAGAAAATATGTATTTGAGTGTACATGTGTGAGTGCACGTGTATGTGCAAAAGTGTGTGACAGTGTGACCATGTGTATGCACGCATGTATGAGTGTGTGATGACATGGGAGTGTTTATATGAGTGCATGTTTGCGATTGTGTGTATAAATGGGAGTGGTTATGTGAAGGTATCTATGTGAGTGTGTGTGTGTAGTATGTATCTGTTAGCAAATGCATGTATGAGTACGTGTGTGTGAAAATGTTTTTGGCAAGTGTATGCTTATTTGTGTTTGTGTGTGCATGCGAAATGTATTTGTGCATAAATACGTGTGTATGTGTTTTGAGAATGTGTGAGAATAGATGTGTGTGAATGTGTGAATGTGTGTTTATGTGAGCTTGTGTGTTTGTGCATGTGTATATGCAAATTCATGATTACCCATGTGACATTTAGAAAGAGAAATCCAGTGGTTTGGGGAAAGTGTGGGCTGAAAAGTGACCACCCGGGCTGGAATACCAACTCTGTCACTTCCTGGCTGTGCGCACTTGGGCAAGTTACTCAATACTCAACCTCTCTGCACCTCAGTTTTCTCATCCCTTAGAGGGATATTAAAATAATTACAGTTACTAATGTATGTAAAGCTCTTAGGACAATGTCTGTACATATTTAGCATTCAGTACATTTCAGCTGTGAGAAAAATAAGAGTTAAAAAGCAGAGGAAAGAGACTGGTGGGCCCTAACTGAGATCACACTGAAGAAGTGGCACTTAGGCTGAGACCTGCAGGATGAGTCCAGGTGAATGAGTAGTGGGCTTCTGTTTAATTGTTTACTTGTTCCTGAACCACTTCTCCTCTTCTACAGGGACCACTTCCGATTTTCCTGTGAAACCAACTCCATGTTCAGTTAGTTCAGCGGATGGGGCTGACCTGTCCTCTGGCTCCTGCCATCCAGGACTGACCCTTCAGTTAAACTTCACCCATTGGCTACGTGATTCTTTCAGGAGTGGGCAGATGGCCCCATCTTAGCCAATGAGAATCATTCCAGAAACTTTGCTATAACTATCCGGGAGGAGAGGCGTGTAGCCAGTGTGATGCAAGCCTGATACCAACAGTGTAGCCACTTCTCACCTGCAGGGAGAGCGCGGCTGTGAATAATGCCAGCCTCGAGGAGACGGGAAGACCACAGTCTGAAATGTTCTTTGAATCCCTGGATCCAGCCATGCCTGAAGCTATGCACGCCTGGATTTTTCAGGTGAATGAACAAAATAGTCTTCCCTTTTTATTTCTTTTGTTTAAACAGGATTCATTTGGTTATTGTCCCTTCAATTGTAAGACTCTGAAGGATACTGCACGTTCCTGACAGAGGGCACAGCCTGTGGGAAGAGAAGCACTACAGTGTTGTCAAGAAGCTAAAACCATGCCAGTGTGGCCAAAGCAAGGGGAGAGGATGGGGAGTGCCTGTGTATCTGGGCTCAGAGGTGCCCAGAGTCTAAGCACAATAAGTTGGGCAAGAGAGAGTGGGACTGGGGGAGATAATGTAAGAACTAAAAGCCTTGACATGCTCAATGTGTTCTTTTTGAGTCCTCTTCCAGGCTGGATCCAAAGTCCTCCCTTCTTACCAAACCCCCATCCCAACTCTATCCACCCCTGAGTCCTGCATCCAAAACCTGGAACAGATAGGGCTTATTGGGGTCATAAAGGCCTTTTAGTGTAAAATCTTTTTAAATTCCATTTTTTATTATGTCATTTTGTTTTATTTTATTATTTTATTTTATTGTTTTATTTATTTTATCAAATAATACATGGACACTTTCTCTTGGTAAAAGATAAAATCTAATAATGTGGAAAAAGCAAATCGCATCATTTTACAGAATGGGAATGGGGTCTGGGTAGTTCATATAGTTCACATGAGGTTATATAGCAAATTTTTCAGGCATCTGGGGTGAAGGAAGTCTTCTTAATCCTCTCCATCTTATGTAAAATAGCTCTTGGGAGATAATAATACTGACCACCATAATAATAACTAACTTTTTAGTACTTACCATGTGCCAGCCACTATGTTAAGCTCTTTGCTTTCTTTAGTTTGAATATGTCCTCACTGCAATCCTATGAAGTAGCTACCATTACTTTTCTCATGACAGATAAAGCACATGGTACAGAGGTTAAGTAACTTCTCCCAAAGTCACAGCTTGTGTAGTGCAACCAAGACGGGAACACAGACAGTTTGGTTCCAGGGCCCATGCCATCACTTCTGCTAACAATGTAAAGTTTGCAAGAGTAAATGTCTCTTAACCAGATAATTTTGCCTAGAAGACAGAGAGGAATGAGCGATCCTGGGACTATGAAGAGAAATGTCCCTTAATGTCCATCAGAGCTCTCCATGGTGCTGAAACAACTGACCCAGGACATTGCACTTCCCTGGCTCATTTCTTAGCCTGTCCCTTCCCTTCCCTCTCCTTCCCTCCCCTTCCCTTCCTTTCCCTCCCCGCTCCCGCTTCTCCTCTCCCCACCTCTCCTCCCCTCCCTTTCCCTTTCTTTTCAATGGAGTCTCGCTCGGTGGCCAGGCTGGAGTGCAGTGGCTCAATCTTGGCTCACTACAACCCCCGCCTCCCGGGTTCAAGTGATGCTCCTGCCTCAGCCTCCCGAGTAGTTGGAATTACAGGTGCATGACCCAGCTAATTTTTGTATTTTTAGTAGAGATGGGATTTCGCCCTGTTGGCCAGGATGGCCTCCATCTCCTGACCTCATGATCTACCCCCCCTCAGCCTCCCAAAGTACTGGGATTACAGGTGTGAGCCACCGTGCCTGGCCTCTCAGCCTGACTTCTACAGGTGAGAAATCAGGTTTACCTGTTCGTCAAGTTTACCTGTGTAAACATCAGATGTACCTATGTTCAGCTCTTCACAATATAGTCCATTGATAATCCCATCTCTTACTCCATCCCACCTGAGAGAAATCTGACTGAGACTACAAGTTGTGAAGCGACAACTTGCCATCCACACACATATACTCACACGCATCTTGTAACAACACTGTCTCTACATAATCAGGGGCCATGTAGAAAACAGGGACCCTAACAAGGAAACCTACAAGTATACTGACACCAAGAATGCCTTTTGTCATCATTTGACTCAAACCCTGTATTTTTCTATTTATTGTATTAATATATAACTTGCATATGAAATATACAAATCTTAAGTGTACATGTGGTAGGTTGTAAAATAACCATAAATTCTTTCCATTCTGATTTCATACTTTTGTGATTTGGCATTTCAAATCCTTCCATCAAGAATGGAAGTTTATTTCTCCACCTCTTCCATCTGGGTTGGCCAGTGGACTTGCTCTGGTCAATGGAAACACTAACAAAGAGTAGACATACAGAGGCTTTTGAAGTACTTGCCCATGGGGTCCTTCTCTTTTTTTTTTTTTTTTTTGCTGAACTTGGAGACATGGAATGAATCTGAGCTAGCTTGATGGAAAGTCAGAGACCATACGGAAAAGAATGAAGGTGCCCCAGCTGATAGCTTGCCGACTATCAGATGTGTGAGTGAAACCATCCTTAAATCATCCAGCTGTAATCCACAATACTAGTGGACCATAGACTCAGGAGAGATGACCTGAGCTAAACTAGACCTGATCAATTGCACAAACAGCCATTGGAATTGTGAGCTAAATAAATGGCTGTTTACCACCCAATTTGTATTTTGAGCAAAAGCTGATGGAGATAGCTCTATGAAATTTTACACAGATGTACACCCATGTAACCACCAGCCAGATCAAGACAAAGAACATTTCTAGCATCAAAGAAAGTCTTTGTTTCCCTTTCCAGTCAATCCCCCAACCCTGAGAGCTATTCATTGTTCTATAATATCACTATAGACTTGTTCATATTAATGGGAATGTAAAGGATGTGTCTTTTGTGGCAGATGTTTTTTGTTGACCCTGTCTGTGATATTCATATATGTTCTATATATATCTAATATATGATGTTTTATATATATATATCTACATATGTATGTAGTTTGTTTATTTTTGAAAAATTCTGTGTATTTCAATTTTATCACTCTTCACAATGTATTTATTCATTTTCTCATAGATGGACATGTGTGTTATTTTCTTTTTAAACTATTATAAATAAAGCTTCTATGAAAATTTACATATAAGTGATTTGTGGATATATGTACTCAATTTTCTTGGATATATCCTGTTACAGGGTGAATCGCGTTTCCCCACAAATTCGTATGTTGCAGTCCTAACCTCCAATACGTGAGAATGTGACCATCTCCATATTTGGAGAGATGGCCTTGAAAGAGGGGATTAAACTAGAGTGAGGTCACAGGGTGGGGCCTTGTCCAACCTAAGGACACAGGGAGAACATGACTATCTACAAGTCAAGAGAAGAGACAGAAGAAACTCACCTTGCCAACACCTTGATCCCAGATTTCTGGGCTCAAGAACTGAGAGACAATGAATTTCTTTTATTTAAGCCTCCCCGACTTGTGTCTTGTTACGGCAGCTGGAACTGACTGAGGGAGCTCTTAATGTATGTTAAACACCAGCTAGGTGCCAGGTTAAGGGTTTTAACCATCTCGTTGTGTTCTCAACACCCCATGAGGAAGATGCCAATAGGATCCCCATTTTACAAATGAGGAAACAGAGGCTCCAAGAGGTTTAACAAATTGCCAGGTTTGTATAGTTAGTATTGTTAGATTTCTGCATAATTAACTTATTGCAGCTTAGTGCTAACTACAGAATCACTTGTGTGATGATTTGTTTGATGTTCGTCTCTTCCTTTATACAGTGAGCCCCATGAGGGTGGGGGTGGGGCCCTTCTCTTGAGTGTGGTACTCCAGTGCCTATCACAGCCGACATGCAGCTTTACAGCTGACTTGAATTCCTGGGGTCTCTACTATTCCCACTTCCCACCATCTCCTGTGATTCCAAGGGTCTGTGATGGAGGGTGGGGTGGGGGCTGCCAGGCAGGGTGCTCGCCTCTCTGCAGACAATTTGGGGAAGATTGTTTTCAGAAAGAGCAGCCGTGACTAACTCAAATGAACGGTAAAATTGTTTTTGGTTTAAAGGCTTTGCTTACTGAGGTATCGAGTGGTGGAAGGGATGGGTGTGGGAGGGAGGGGCCCAGCTGCCAGCAGGGCTGCTCCCTACTCCTCAGTCAGCAGACCCTGGCCAAGTGTCTACCATGTACTGGGTCCCATTCTGGGCTCTGGAGCTTAGAGACAGGTGAGATCCAGGTGGTCCTGGGGAGCTCACAGCCCAGGCTCCATGGGGAGACTGGGAAATTGGTAGTTTCAGAACAGTCAGGCAAATGCTTGTGTAGGGGAAATAGGCGTGTGGAGGAGGGGCCCTGAACCTGGGAAAAGGTGCCTGGGATGGGCAGGAGCGACCTTGTGCAAATGACCTGACCCAAATGCCAGCTCCACCATTTACTTCCCAGATGAGAGACCTTGGCCAGATGCTTCATGTCTGAACCTCAGTTTCTCTTCTGTAAAATGGGGACGGATAATAGCTATCACTGCAGGGTTGCTGGGAGTGTTAAATGGGATAACCATGTAAAGCCCGCAGCATAGTGCCTGGCACACAGTAAGCACTCAGTACACACCATCTGCTGTTGACCATCGAGCAGGGCTGTGCAGAAAGCTGGCGTCAGGCAGGCCTGGGAGAGGGTGTCCTAGAAAGATGGCCCAGCACACACAGAGGCCTGCACACAGCTGACTCTGTGCGGTGAATGTGAGATGGGAGTGGGAAAGACGGGACTGCAGAGGTCCATGTGGCCATTTCACAAGGGCCCTGTAGTCCACACTGCTGTTGGGATTTTAGTGCTCAGAGCAGTGGAGCCATGGCAGGGCTTTGAGAGGGGGCATGGCCTGTTCATGTCGGCTGCAGCCTGTGAACTGGAGGGGGAGAGCCTGGGTCCAGGAGACTGGAGCGGCTGTGCAGTGTCTAGGGAGAGAAGATGGTGCTCTGGACTGGGTGAGAATAGTGTAGACAGGGGGTATGGAGGGAGGCCCTAGGGAGGCAGGGATGGGAGAACCCCAGCAGGGGCTGCAGGGCAGCAGCAGCTGAGGACAGGCCCAGGCCCAGCAGTCAGAAAGGAAGGTGGTGCTGAGCTCCAGGAAGGAGCAGGTGTCTGGGGCCCAGGATTCTGTGCCTGTGGGAGGGAAGTGCCAGCTTGGCCCTGGGGGAGTGACTGGGACAGCAGACCCTTCAGCCTCCCTCAGGCTGAGAGAGGGGCTGCCCAGACCCCTTTCTTCCAGCCAGGCCCTCCCTGAGCCCCACAGCTGGTCTGGCCCAACCTGGCCCTGCAGCCCCCTCTGTGGGCACTCAGGCTGCATCCAGCCCATGCAAACTGTAAAACTCTATGTAGTTTAAAGGCTTTGGAAACCAGGATACTGGTGGCACACGGGGTGGGGCTATGGGGGACTGCCCACGTAACCCCCTCACCTCAGCCCCAGCTGCTTCAGAAGGTGAACTTGAGCGCTTCACGCTGTGCCTTTCCCCTCCCCTCATGGAGAACATCAGCCTCTTTAATCCAGGGGCACAGGGCGGTGGCCTCCCCTGCAGTCAGGATCACAGAAGTTCAGACAAGGAGAGGGTCAGGGACATGGGAGACAGAGACAGATGGTGATAGGGACTCCGTGACAGAAGGAGCCAGTGATGGGAGAGAGGCAGAGAGAGGAGAGGCCAGAGGGAGGCCTTGGAACAAGGCAGCCCCCCACCCAAAACCTGGGTCCCAGGAACTTGCTTGGGGGTAGGGAGTCATTGTGCCTGAAATGACCCCCCTTCTCTGTGGTTAATTTTCTCACAGAAAAGAAATCACTCTCCATCCAATTAATCTAATTAGACAGAATCAAGTTGTGGGGATCCGTGCAGCAGGGTGAGTGATTAGGAAAAATTACCTCCCTGCAAAGAGTTTAAATTTCATTTTTATTCAATAAAGACCAAATAGAAACAACTGGGTTCCCTACTGCTCCTGGCCAGCAGCTGAGAATTTTCTGGAATGGAACGTCAGCTCAGAGTCCGGCAAGGACAGGCTGGGGACACAGAAGATCTGCTAAGAGTCACCTACAGGATGTGAGGGTTGCCGAAGGGAAGAGCCATGGCCACCACCCTCAAGTGTTTCTCACACTCACACTCTGAGACTAAGGCGCATGTTCTCACCCACTTTGCATTTGTGTCCTTAACTGTCACATGCACCATTTCACATGCACGCACTGACAGTCAGGAGCCCTGCTGAGTCCCGATGCCTGTCCCAGCTCTGCCACCAACTGCTTGTATAAACACTGAGTTCCCTCTTAGAGCCTCAGTTTCCCCGCCTGTAACAAGACGCTCCTTTTCTTGAGCATCTACCAAAGGTGACAGCTTGGAGTTTTTCTCTCTCTCAGCCCCTCTCTCCTTGTTTCGAGTTGAGACTGAGTCAGAAAAAATAAAGTCTGAGAGGTGGTGGCCCAGGGGAGTTCATAAGATGATGCTCATTATCAAGGGAGGCCTCCCCTCCATTAGCAAACTGGGGACTCATGCAGCAGCCCCAGCTTAGCCCCAGGGCCTGGGTCCAGGACCTGGGGGAGCAGAGAGGGCTTTGCTGACCTCACGTGCACATGCACACACCTGGACACCATCTTTCATGCTGAGCCATGTCACCATCACCTCCAAGGAATTAGGTTTATCAACCTGCACCAGTCCCGGGGCCAGGCCCATGTTCCCCAAAGCTAGGACCAGCCTTCACCCTCTGGGTCCTTTCATATTTCTCTGAGGATGGAGCTGATGAGGGATTAGCCCAGGAAGGTGAGAGAAAAATCATTTGGAGCCAGAGCTGAAGATGCATTAATTTGTGTTCTGTTGCTTCTCCAGCCAGGGCTGGACAGTTTGGGGAAGTGAGTGGTCAGGGGGCTGGTGAGGGGCTTTGAGTCCCCAGGTGGAGGAACAGGCTGGAGGCTGGGCTGAGCAGGTGGGCATGCCACCGAGGGGCGACATAGAATCCTGCCAGCTGCACCCTGTCCCTCCCCTCCCTGTGTGGCTGTGGCTATGGAGCCCACCTGCGTGACCAGAGCTCCAGGGCAAAGGGCCAGTCCTGCTCCAGCAGTGGGAGCTTAAAAGGTTCTGGGGCAGGGAGTGTGGGGAGGGGTGGGTGTGGATCTGGGGACTTGCCTAGTGTTGAATCCCATCGGCTCACTGAGTGACCCTGAGCAGCTTCCTCCTCTTCTCTGGGCCTCAGTTTCCTCATCTGCCAAATGGGGGAAGGATCTTGCCTAGGGTTACATGTGGGCTCCCCTGAGCACAGGAAGGGCATCTGCAGGGGCTCAGTGCATGTTTGTTCCTGTGTCCTCTGCAGCCCTGCAGCCCCTGGCTCCGAGTCAGTGCCCAGCAAATACTGGTGAGCCTGGTGAGAGAACAAAATTAGCTCATGTTTGCATCTGCACTCACTGCAGCAAAATCTAAAGCTGTGTTGGCAAATTGAACAACCAGCAACCTCGCTGGGTAGCACCCTTGGGGTTTGACTGTCAGACATCAAGGAGGACTTCCTGGAGGAGGCTTGCCTTGGGCTGGGCAGGAGTTGAGTAGAGGAGGTGAAAACAGGCAAGGAGGGGAGACAGCCTGTGCAAAAAGGAGAGGTGCCAAGGTGAGGCCACGCCCTCGCTTGTGCTCTCTGCCAATGGCTGATGGGAAAGAGTTTGGGTTTGGAATCAGACAGATCTGGGTTCGACCTGGACTCCCTCTGCACTCAGAGCCTCTGTGCTGTCAGTTGTGAAGCAGGAGGAACACTACCCCTTCCCCACAGGGGGTTGTGAGGCTGGTACAGGCATTTTGTATGTGTGGAGCCCAAGCACAGTGCCGGTCACCCAGAGACGCTTGATACCAGGCGCTCCCCACCTCTGCCAGCTCATCCAGGTCAGCTGCTTCCCGCTGCCCTACAGGTGGCCTCCATACCAGGTCATGTGTGGTCTGAGCAGGGAACAGGCGTTGGTGCAGGGACCTGGGGGGTTGAGGACACGCCACCCCTCTTGGAGAAGACCACCAGGCTCTACCTGGAGGAATGGAGCCCGTCCAGCCCCCACCCTGTAGGAATCTGGCAAACAGAGAGGTTAAGAGAGCGGCCCAAAGTCACCAGCCCCAACCTGGCCTCTAAGTTCTCTGCTCCCTAACCAGCTCTGGGGTAGGTGGTGGGGGCACCTCCAAACACCTGGACCAAGAGCCTCAATAATTCTTCTCTGCCCTCTATCCTCCCTCTTTCCTCACATTCACTTGCTCCCCAGGCTGAGAAGAGCCTGGAAACAGGACCCAGGGTCCCTGGGAGCCCAGGCCAGTGATCTGCAGAGCCGTCTGGCTGAGGCCTTGGCCTATGCTGGGAAGGGGAGGGTTAAGGCTTGAGCAGCCCTTCCTGGTTAGTGTTTAACTTGCAGTTTCTGAAGGCCATCAGGAGCCCCATGGAGTTAATGTTTTTTCTCTTAATGACACTGCAGCAGATTAAGGCGGGACCCATCTCCCACAGAGCATTAAAAAGAGTCATCCATTACCCAGAATGGCCTGGCCTGGAAGCTGGATTAACTTGCCCAGAGACCTGGGTGGAGGAGGGGTCCTCTCATCCTTGTCGTCAGCAAGTTTTGCGTGTCCCCATGGTCCAAGATTTGGGAGGTGAGCATGGATGCCCAGATACCAAGCTGGGAGAACACTGATGCAGGCTGGGATTCAGCTCAACATGAGAAAGATCTCCTGGTCCCAGTGGGCCACAAGCCGACAGCCGTTCACTTCTGTGGGCTATATTGTTTTTAAGTTTGGTTCAGATGCTGGCCCCTTGTCCCTTTGGATTAATAGCAGGGCTCTGGGGATGCAGCAATGATAACCCCATGTGGAGACTGTTCCAAGTCCTTCCGTCTCAGTTTTTGCATTTGGTTCAAAGAAGGATGGTGCCAAGAATATGCACTTAGCTTGTGGTTAGGAGGCATGGGTTCATTTCTGCCTCTGTGACCTTGGCAGTGACCACAAATATCATTGCTTGAGCACCTTCTGTGTCCAGTTTGTACCGGATGCTTTCAATCTGCTCTCTCATTTCACCCTCTCCTGGGAGGCAAGTGTCTCTATTCCCACCTCATGGATAAGAGGATGAGGATCAAGAGCAGCAGAATTGGGATCCAAGCCCAGGTGTGTCTGCTCATGCTCCTTTTACTGTACTATTCATGCCCTCTGAGCCCCAGCTTTTTAATCTGTACAATGGGGTGACAATCCCTACCACAAACAGCTCACAGAGTAGTTGGATAGTACCAGTGAAATGTGGGTGCATGAACACACACACATACGTGCATACACACATGCACACACACATGAACACACACGATTGTGCACCCAGAAGACACCAGTCAGTTACTATCCAGGGATGAGAGGTGTTACACAGGGGTTTTTCTACAATGAGCTTTATTTCTTTTTCTTTTTCTTTTTTTTGAGATGGAGTCTTGCTGTGTCGCCCAGGCTGGAGTGCAGTGGTGCGATCTTGGCTCACTGCAAGCGCCGCCCCCCGAGTTCATGCCATTCTCCTGCCTCAGCCTCCTGAGTAGCTGGGACTACAGGCGCCCGCCACCACGCCCAGCTAATTTTTTATTGTATTTTTAGTAGAGATGGGGTTTCACTGTGTTAGCCAGGATGGTCTCGATCTCCTGACCTCGTGATCCACCTGTCTCGGCCTCCCAAAGTGCTGGGATTACAGGCGTGAGCCACCACGCCCGGCCAATGAGCTTTATTTCTTTATCCACCAAGATCTGATTAATTTAGCATCTAAAATGCGCCAATACCCAGCTTCAGAATGGATAAATTTCACTGCATGTATAAAGCATCCTAGAATGCCCATACTTTTGACCGAGCAATTCTACCATCAAGAGACAGGTCTGAGCCTCCGTGATTACGTACAAGAATCTCACTATAATGTTATGGTTAACAGCCAATGTTTGGAAGCAAATTATCCAGTAGGGGAATATTTGATGTTCATGTGATGGAACATTATGCAGCCAATAAGAGTCATGTTTGTGAAGCACATTTAATGACACTGGAATGGAAGAGCAGAACCAATACCTGCCATATCACATGCTCATCTTGGAGGCATCTCTAAGATGACAGGTGATTTTTATTTCTTCTGCTTGTTCCTCTGCATTGAATCAATCTCTTTAAAAATGGATGATAAAATGCACCTTGCATTCCTGTTTCTGGAAAGGGCACTGTGGAGCATAATTTAAGCTTTTCTCTGTGCCCTCTGAGTCTCACTCTCACCCCTATGTCCTCTAGCCCCAGAGGAACCCTAGAGGACTGGAGCCCAGCCTGCAGTCCGCTTTCTCCTGGAGTTCTGTCACCTGCCTTCTGGTGTTTTCTGGTCTTCTGGGCTCCAGATGTCCCTTCTCACTGGTGTTCATGTACTACCTTCTAGCCGGCCCCACTCATCTGAGCACGCTGCCACTAACCTGTTGTGGTTGGATAACCCACTCATCGGGCATGTCAGAACTGTGCCTGCAGTAGGAGCCTCTCGTCTCTGAGTGAGGGAGCACCTCTGTTTACAAAAACAAAAAGCTTGTGCTTGTAGACATGGTCCATGTGATTTGCATTTTGGTAACTCCAGGGCTTTTGTGGTATTTGTGTTGCATTCTAGATAGCTGAAGCTGCCAGATGCCTGGATAAGTGAGATGTGGTTCAAGATGAATATGCAGCTGTAGCACATTCTTACAGATTCACTTATTCCATCAACTAATATTTATTGGAAGCCTTATTCTATGCCAGAAAGAGATCCTGGGGATACAGCAATGGAAAAGATAGATCAAGGTTCCTATGGGAGAGATAATAAATGAATAAACAAATTAAGTAATAAGACAAGTAGTGATGTTGACTACAGAGGAACTAAAACAGAGTGACGGAGCAAGGAAAGACCAGCCTGGGAGAAGGGCAGCCAGGTTCCAGGAAGCCAGCTGTATTACACAGGCATTAGCCTGCCCCATGATAGGCTCTATGCTGGGGCAGGCCTTATGCTGGGGCAGGCTCTGGGTGCAGGCACAGCTGAGTCCACACCCTGTCAGTTCAGCCACCCCAGTGGAAAGAGAGTCTCCCATTCTTAGGTGCTCCAACAAAACTCCTAGGGCTGTTGCTCTACCTCAGAGTGGGGCAGCTTGGGTCATTGACCTGGGACTGCAGTGCTCTTATTGATCAGGTCTGGTCAAATGCCCACTCCTGAAGCCAGGGACTCAGGCAGCCTCATTTAGGCCATTTGAACTGAAGGGGGTGGAGAAGCATCACTCCCCAATCAAAAATTAATGTGCTGGGACCAGAAGAGGCAAAGACACATGGCCTACTTAAGAATATCGCTTCTCTCTCTCCTGCATCCTCTAATTTTTCCCTTTTATTCAATCATCCCCATTAGCAGCAAACAGCATGCAAATATTTTTCCCATTTAAAAGAGAAGTGTCCGGGCGCAGTGGTTCACACCTGTAATCCCAGCACTTTGGGAGGCTGAGTTGGGTGGATCATTTGAGGTCAGGAGTTCAAGACCAGCCTGGCCAATATGGTGAAACGCCGTCTCGACTGAAAATACAAAAATTAGCCAGGCAAGGTGGCACACGCCTGTAGTCCCAGCTACTTGGGCGGCTGAGGCAGGAGAATCACTTGAACCTGGGAGGTGGAGGTTACAGTGAGCAGAGATCACACCACTGCACTCTAGCCTGGGCAACAGAGCAAGACTCTGTCTAAAAAAAAAAAAAAGAATTAAACCTCTTGACTCCTCATTCCCCTCCAAGTCCTGCCCTATTTATTTCTCTGCTTCTCTCCTAAGCAAAATCCCTCAAAGTGTTGCCTAAGCTTGCTCATTCAACCGTTCTCCTCCTTGTCTCTTGAATTCACCCTATCAGGTTGGTGTCCCCATCTGTTCACCAAAATGGCCCTTGCTGTGGTCACCGAAGACCTCCTTGTTGCTAAATCCAACAGAGGAGTCTCAGTCCTCATCTGGCACACACGTGATCACTCTTTCCTGCTTGCCTTCCGGAGCAGCCTGCCTTTTCTGTTTTCCTCCAACCTTACTGGCCTCTGCTTCTGTCTGCTGGTTCCTCTTCTTTCCTCCAGTCTCTAAGTGTGAGGCAGGAGAAAGAGAGAGGGGGTTTTAAAATGAGTCACCAAGTTCCGCCCCACTGTCCTTCACACTGTTCCTCACACAGGTCAGGCATACTCCCACCACAAGGGCCTTGGCATGGACTGTTCCCTCTGACTAGAATATTCGTCCCCCAAATATCTGCATGGTTCATTCATTCACCTTGTTTCAGTCTTTGATCACAATGTCACCTTTCCTGACTTCATTATTTAATACTACTCTCTCCTCATTTTTGCCTTGTCTTCCCCTCTCCCATGTTTTATCCTAAATTGCTCTTATTACCATCTTTGCATACTATGTATTTGACCTATTAGTATATTGCCCACCTCCTCCACCAAATATGTCAGAAAGAGCAGTGATGTTGTCCCTCTTGTTCAGTGCTGAATCCTAGCACTTAGGATAGTGCCCAGAATATAATAGGTGCTCAATAATATTAGATAAATGAATGAATGGATGAATGCTTATTATATTTATTTTCCTTTTTAAGGAGCTGGACATATAGAGCTGAGAAAGACAAGACCCCTACCCTCATAGAACTCACAGTTTTATAAATGCACCTACAAGTGGGCCTTGGGATGGAATAGGCCAGAAGCTCTTAAGAGCCAGACACTGCTAGAAGAGACAGTCAGGAGAGAGGTGAGGAAGTACTGCATTTTTTGCTGCAGGAGTTGATGTACAGGCCGTGACACCTGGGTAGCTCTACTGAGTGGAAAGGGAGGGGAGTCCCAATGGTGCCTCATTCAGAGAGCACCTACTGCATGCCAGGTTCCTTAGCTTTCACCACTAGCCAATACAGGGAGAATTACTAGCCCTTCTACAGTAAATGGAGGCTCAGAGAAGGACAGCAGCTGTTCAGACAAACTCCTGGCTTACACCATCACATTGATTTGACTTTTACCTTGTCTTAATTCAGATAGATTTAAGGGGACTGTCAAAACTACATATTAAGCAGGTTGAGTGCAGTGGCTCATGCCTGTAACCCCAGCAGTTTGAGAGGTTGAGGT
Organism: Rhinopithecus bieti; assembly: GCF_001698545.2. Lineage (NCBI taxonomy): Eukaryota > Metazoa > Chordata > Mammalia > Primates > Cercopithecidae > Rhinopithecus > Rhinopithecus bieti. The sequence continues at coordinate 364,222 of NW_016826752.1, forward strand.
GAGAGGGATCACTTGAGGCCAGGAATTTGAGACCACCCTGGGAAACACAGGGAAACCTCACCTCTACCAAAAAAATAAATTAATAAATAACAAAAAATAAAAAATAAAAAAAGAAGGAAAGAAAAAGAAAAGTCGGACATTGTGGTGTGTGGCTGTTATCCTAGCTACTTAGGAGGATGAGGCAAAAGATCACTTGGGCCCAGATTGCACCACTGCACTCTAGTCTGGATGACAAAATAAGACTTTTATTTCTAAAGTAAATAAATATAAATAAATAAATAGCTTATGAATGTTGATATTGGCAGAGTAGTTTGTATTGGACCAATTATAAACGCAAGACAAAATTTTAAAAAAATATTTAAAAGACTATTTTTTGAAGAAAGTGGAGAGCAACCCAAACTCAGCAGAAATTTAGGGACTATGGCCTTGGAAAGAAGAGAACCACACGGGGTGAGAACTACCTTATATTTTCCTCTGAGGGTGAGTCCCTCTACTGTTCATGAAGAAAGCTGTATTCTGAGTGATTTGAAGAGTCAGAGGACAGAGTATGGGACTGCTAAATGGCTGGAGATTAAGGACAATTCTAGAAAGGAGGGGCCACAGAGAGACATCTCCAAATTCTGTATATAAACTCCCTTCAGATCCTTGGATACCTCTTGAACTGACATGTGCAGGCAAGACTTGAAAGAACACAAAGAGAGAGCAATGGCTGGAAAGATGGAATCGCTGAGCAGAGATTTCAGAATCCACCCAATCCAGGGAGACAGAATTCGGATTCAGAATTCTACAAAGTGTGAGGGCATGGCAACAAATCCCCAGAATGGCAACACATTAGAAGTAAAGACTATATCTTGTAATAGAAGGATTCATTTTTAGATCAGGAATAAACCTGAAATAGTTTTCCACCAAACAAAGCATAGTGCCAGGAATCCAAAAGTTAAAAGTTATCTAATAGTAATGTAACCACTGGCCAAAACAATTGTTTTACTCTTCAGAGAGATAATAAAACCAAGTCTCTAGAGAGTATCATCAAAATGTCGGGTCGGGCGCGGTGGCTCATGCCACCCAGCACTTTGGAAGGCCAATGCAGGTGGATCACCTGAGGTCAGGAGTTCGAGACTCACCTGGCCAACACATTGAAACCCCGTCTCCACTAAAAATACAAAAAATTAGCCAGGCGTTGTGGCAGGTGCCTGTAACCCCAGCTACTTGGGAGGCTGAGGCAGGAGAACCACTTGAACCTGGGAGGTGGAGGTTGCAGTGAACAGAGATCGTGCCATTGCACTCCAGCCTGGACAACAAGAGTGAAACTCCATCTCAAAATTAAAAAAAGAAATGTCCAGCATAAAATAAAAAATGACTAGACAGGTGAAGAAACAGGAAAATGTGACCTGTAGTCAAGAAAAAAAACAGCCAAAGAAAAAGAACCACAGATAACCAAGATGCTGAAATTAGCAGACAATGACTTTGAAATAACTATAATAAATATGCTAGCCTACAGCAAAAGATGGCCAAAACTTGAACAACTTGAGCAACAAAATAAATAGTCATATTGGATTATAACCGCCAAAATAAAATAAATATCCATGAGTCCATACTGATATAAATAAGTGATTGAATAAATTACTAAATTGTGGAGAAGAGGCAAATGTCTTGTAAAGAAGAATTCCAAATAATTTTTGTAGATATTCTTCCCCTCAAGGATGGAGCATAACTCCCCACTCCTTAAATGTGGACTCCTCAGAGTGACTTCCTTCCAGGGAGAGTATGGAAAAGAGCAAAAGAGTAACTTTACAGTGGAGAAACCTGAGAAACATGACTTCAGCCAGGGGATGAAGGTCAACATCAATAATCATCAATCATGTTGATAGTCTGTAGCCTTGATATGATGTGAGTGGAACTTTACATCTGTGATCTTCTTCCCTCAAACCTATCCTCCAGTCTAACTAGATGAGAAAAACATCAGAAAAACTCCAAGAGGGCCATCCAACTATGTACTTGACCAGTAGTCCTCAAAACTGTCAAGGTGATCAAAACCACGGAAAACCTGAGAAACTGTTACAGCCAAGAGGAGCCTAAGGAGACAGAACAGCTAAATGCAATGTGGTATTCTGACCGGGATCCTGGAAAGAAAAAGAATATTACATAAAAATTAAAGAAATCTGAATAAACTATGGACTTTAGTTAATTGCTATGTATCAATATTAGTTCATGAATTGTAGCAAATCTACTACATTAAGGTAAGATATTAATGTGGGGAAAACTGTGTGTGCGTGATGGCAGATAATAGGCAAACTCTGTATTATCTGTTCAATTTTTCTTTTTTTTTATTATACTTTATGTTCTAGGGTACATGTGCACAACATGCAGGTTTGTTACATATGTATACATGTGCCATGTTGGTGTGCTGCATCCATTAACTCATCATTTACATTAGGTATATCTCCTAATACTATCCCTCCCCCCTCCCTGGACCCCACAACAGGCCCCGGTGTGTGATGTTCCCCTTCGTGTGTCCAAGTGTTCTCATTGTTCAATTCCCACCTGTGAGTGAGAACACATGGTGTTTGGTTTTCTGTTCTTGAAATAGTTTGCTGAGAATGATGGTTTCCAGCTGCATCCATGTCCCTGCAAAGGACATGAACTCTTCCTTTTTTCATGGCTGCATAGTATTCCATGGTGTGTATGTGTCACATTTTCTTAATCTAGTCTGTCATTGATGGACATTTGCATTGGTTCCAAGTCTTTGTTATTGTGAATAGTGCCACAATAAACATACGTGTGCATGTGTCTTTATAGCAGCATGATTTCTAATCCTTTGGGTATATACCCAGTAATGGGATGGCTGGGTCAAATGGTATTTCTAGTTCTAGATCCTTGAGGAATTGCCACACTGTCTTCCACAATGGTTGAACTAGTTTACAGTCTTATATATCTAAATCTGTTATAAAAAATAAACTCTCCTAATAAAAATATAAAAATAAATTTATAAATGGGACTAGCAATAGATTGGAAAAAGCACAAGAAATCATCAGTGAACTTGAATACAGGTCATTAGATATCCTTCAGATTAAAGCTCACAGAGAAAGCAAAAACCCCAACAAACAAAGCCTCAGTAACTTGTGAGAGGAGAGAAAGAATGAAAGAGAAGAGCAAACATTTGAGGAAATATTAGGTAAATAACATCAAAAGTTGATAAAAGACAGCAATACATAGATTCAGGAAGCTCAGTGATTTCCAAGTATGATAATTCTAAAGAAAATCAGATCTAAAGAAAATCACATCTAGACACATCATAGTAAACTGCTGCATTCTAAAGATTAAGAAAAATCAGGGGCAGAGGGGAGGACATGAAACATATTAATACAGAGGAACAAGGATAACAATGAAAGGTGATTTTATATCAAAGAAATGGAGGCCTCAAGATAAACAACTTTTAATCTAGTATCTTTTGATCCAGCAAAATTTATTTTAAGTAAGGTGAATTAAAAACATTTTCAGAGAAATGAAAGGTGAGAAAATTGGTCAGTAGATGCACACTGCAAAATATCCTAAAAGAAATTCTTCAGTTTACAGACAAATAGTATAGGATGAAATTTCAGATCTACAGAAACTAAAGATAAACATTGGAAATGGTAAATATAAAAGTACATTTTCAATTCTATAAAATTAATAACTTAGAGAATAAATAATAGCAATGTATTATAGAGTTTACAACACAGGCAGAAATAAAATATATGGCAATAATACAAATGAGAGTGAATGTAAATAAAATTGCACTGTTACAAGATCTTTTCACAAATAAACTGGTATAATATTAGTTTAAGTTACACTGAGACAAGTCAAGGATGCATATTGACCACTGAACTGGCAAGTGTAAGCAAAACCTCAATAAGCTCAATGGGAAAACAACATGTTGTAAGCATTAGAACAAATAACACAAAGAAATATAAGTAAAAGATGAGGAAAAGAGCTAGATTGGAATACTAAAACATACTCAGTTTATCTAAAAAGAGGACAGGAAAGAAGGAACAAAGAAACAAAGAACAAATGGGGCAAGCAGAAAACAAATAAAGAGATAATAAAGTGAACATACAGACAATACTTGAAATAAGTCAGAAATTTTAGTTTAAAAGGCCCAAATATATCATGTTTACAAAACATACACTTCAAATATAAAGACACAGACAGGCTGAAACGAAAAAAGATGAAAATATATATAATAAGCATAAGAAAGCTGGTATGGCTATAATAATACCAGAGAAAGTAAACTTCAAGGCAAAGAGCATAAAAGAGACAAAGAGGAACATATTGAAAGAGCCAATTTATTAAGTGGACATGCTATAGATGAAATTGTGTCCCCCAACTCCAAATTCATATGTTGAAGCCCCAACCCCTGGTGTGAATATATTTGAACAAAAGACCTATACAGATGGTAATTAAGTTAATGAGGTCAATACGGGTGAATCCCTGATTTGATAGGATTAGTATCTTTATTGGAAAAGACACTGGAGAACTTGCAGGCGCTCTTTCCCTGTCCCTTAACCTCTTCCCTCTATTTCTCTATCATGTGGGGATGAAGCTAGAAGGTGGCCATCCTCAAATCAGAAACAGAGCCCTCACAAGAAACCAAATTAGCTGGCACCTTAATCTTGTACATCCTAGTCTCCAGAACTAGGAGAAATAAATTTCTGCTGTTTAAGTTATCCAGTCTTTGGTATTTATGGCAGGCTGACCTGACTAAGACAATGTAAAAAAATGAAAGAAAGCATAGATCACCAATACCAAGAATGGTAGAGGGGACATCATTACAGATTGTATTTACATTAAAATAATTATAAAGAAATATTATGAACAACTTTTTGTCAATAAATTCAATAACTCAGGCAAACTCAAGAAATTTCTTAAAATATGTGCCAAAACTAACAGAAGAGGAAATAGAAGTTCTGAGTAACCCTGTATCTAATATTTAAATTGAATTCATAATTGAAAACCTTTTCTGCAAAGAAGCTCTGGGGCCAGGTGGCAGATTCTGTCCAACATTTATGAAATAAATAATACAAAATTTCCATAAATTCTTTCTGATAATAAAGGTGGGGGCATTTCAAAATTTATTTTGAGGCCAGCATAACTCTGACATCAAACACTGACAAGCACATTAGAATAAAGAAAATTAGCTCAGGAACATGGATGCAAACACCACTAAAAATTATTAAAACATACAATCTAGAAATACGTCATGACCAAGCAAGAATGATCAGGAATTTAAGGTTATTAACATTTGAAAATCAATCAACAACACCACAACCAACATTATATTGAATGGGCAAAAGCTGGAATCATTCCCCTTGTAAACCAGCACAAGACAAGGATGCTCTCTCTCACCAATCCTATTCAAAATAGTGTTGAAAGTCCTAGCCAGAGCAGTCAGGCAAAAGAAAGAAATAAAGTCCGCCTAAATAGGAAAAGGGAAGTCAAACTATCTCTGTTTGCAGACAACATGATTCTGTATCTAGAAAATCCTATAGTCTTGATCAAAAAGCTCTTTCAGCTGATAAACAACTTCAGCAAAGTTTCAGGATACAAAATCAATGTACAAAATCATTAACATTCCTATATGCCAACAACAGCCAAGCTGAGAGCCAAATCAGAAAGGCAATCCCATTCATAATTGCCACAAAAAGAATAAAATACCTAGGAATACAGCTAACCAGGGAGGTGAAAGATCTCTACAATCAGAATTACAAACACTGCTCAAAGAAATCAGAGAAAACACAAACAAATGGAAAAAGATTTCATACTCATGGACAGGAAGAATCAATATCAGTAAAAAGGCCATACTGCCCAAAGTAATTTACAGATTCAGTGCTATTCCTATCAAACTACCAATGTCATTCTTCACAGAAATAGAAAAAAACTATTTTTAAATTCATATGGAACCAAAAAAAGAGCCTGACTAGGAAATCCTAGCAAAAAGAACAAAGCTAGAGGCATCACATTACCCAACTTCAAACCATACTACAAGGCTACAGTAATCAAAACAACATGGTACTGGTACAAAAACAGGCATGTAGACCAACGGAACAGAATAGGGAGCCCAGAAATAAGGCTACACACCCATAACCATCTGATCTTCCACAAAACTGATAAAAACAAGCAATGGGGAAAAGGTTCCCTATTCAATAAATGGTGCTGGGATAACTGGCTAACCATATGCAGAAGATTAAGCTGGACCCCTTCCTTACGCTATATACAAAAATCAACTCAGGATGGATTAACAATTTAAATGTAAAACTCCAAATTATAAAAACCCTGGAAGACAACCTAGGCAATACCATCCTGGACATAAAAATGGGCAAAGATTTCATGACAAAGACACCAAAACAATTGCAACAAAAGCAAAAATTGACAAGTGGGATCTAATTAGACTTAAGAACTTCTGCACAGCAACAAAACAAAACAACAACAAGAAAACTCTCAACAGTGACACAGACAACCTACCGAATGGGAGAAAAATACTTGCAAATTATGCATGTGACAAAGGTCTAATATCCAGTATCTGTAAGGAACTTAAATAAATCTACAAGAGAAAACAAACAACCCAACTAAAAAGTGGGTAAAGGATATGAACAGATGAACAGGCACTTTTCAAAAGAAGACATACATGTGGCCAAAAAGCATATGCAAAAAAGCTCAATATCACTGACGATTAGAGAAATGCAAATAAAACCACAATGAGACACCATCTCACGTCAGTCAGAATGTTTATTATTAAAAAGTCAAAAAATAACCGACACTGGAGAGGTTGTAGAAAAAAATGGAACAGTTATACTCTGTTGGTGGGAGTGTAAATTAGTTCAACCATTGTGGGAAGCAGTATGGTGGTTCCTCAAAGAGCGAAAAGCAGAAATACCATCTGACCCATCAATCCCATTACTGGGTATATACCTAGAGGAATATAAGTCACTCTACCACAAAGACACATGCACTTGAATGTTTGTTGTAGCACTATTCACAACAGCAAAGACATAGAATCAACCTAAATGCCCGTTGATGATAGACTGGATAAAGAAAATGTGGTCCATATACATAACAAAATACTATGCAGCTGTAACAAAGAATGAGATCATGTATTTTGCCAGAGCATGAATGGAGCTGGAGGGTGTTCTCCTTAGCAAACTACTGCAGGAACAGAAAACCAAATACTGCACATTCTCACTTATAAGTGGGAGCTAGATGACGAGAACTTATGACACAAAGAAGGAAATAACAGACACTGGAGTCTACTTGAGGGTGGAAGGTGAGAAGAGGGAGAGGAGCAGAAAAGATAACTAATGGGGCCTGGACTTATTATCTGGGTGATGAAATAATCTGTGCAACAAACCCCCATGACGTGAGTTTACCTACATAAAAAACCTTCACATGTACCCCCGGACCTAAAATAAAAGATAAAAGATGAAAAGAAAAGAAAAGAAAAGAAAAGAAAAGAAAAGAAAATCAATCATACATAATTTGCCACATTAGTATAACAAAGTATAAAAGCCATATGATCATCTCAATATATGCCAAGAAAGCACCTACAAAATTTAACAGCCATTCATGACAAAAACTCTGAGCAAACTAGAAATAAAAGGAATTTTCTTACTCTTAAAAGCGCCCCTATGCAAAACTTACAGCTCACAATACGTGTATCGGTGAAAGGCTGAATGCATTCCCTTTACTGGAAACAGGTCAAGATGAATATTATCATCACTACTATTCAACGTTGTGCTGAAGACTCTAATTAACTCAATAAAGCAAGAAAAAGAAAGAAAAGCTTGAGGTTTGGAAAAGATGAATTAAAACTTTAGTTGTTCATAGATGATACAAGTGTTTTATAGCAAATCTTAATGAAGCTACAAAAAGAACTATTAGAATTAACAAATTTCAGGATGAAACTATAAGTGAATTTAACATGTTGTTTGTGTGAGCCATAGAATAAAAATCAATTGGTTTCTCTATGCCAGAGGTTGGTGAGCTATGACCTGTGAGCCACATCTGGCCCACCATCTGTTTTTGTATGGCCTGGGAGCTAAGAATGCTTTTTAAAAACTGTTGGATAGTTGAAAACAATTCAAAAAACAATAATATTTTGTGACATGTAAAATTGTAGAGAAGTCACATTTTAATGTTTGTGGCAGGTGAGGTGTCAGAGCCCCAGCAGTGGAGAGTGGTTGGCTCATGGGTTGTAAAATAATTTACTGACAATAGTATAGGTTTGAAAAGGGAAGTTTTATGAGATAGAAAAAACAGTGCAGAAAAGTGCAGTGGGGTGCCTCAGCAAGAGAGGACTGAGCATGCTCCGTGGAATTTTCCTTAGGAGTATTTATGAACCTTAAAGCAGGAGCTTAAGGGTAATATAGACCATATTAGTCATGGAGGTCATGGTAAATGATTACATTTGCAGACATTTTAGTGCCTTGACATTAGCAAAGGTTGTACAATGGGTATCAAAAGACATGCATTCCAGAGGTATATGGAAATTCTAATTACTTATATATTTTAGAGAAGGAAGCCTGGGACCAGATGCTGCATTAGATAACAAGGAAGTCTAATTACTTCTGAATTTCTCCAATAAGGAGTTTTGCCTCTGGGTGGTCTGCTTGATGGCCATCTTTGCTCTCCTCAGTTTGTAAATAAACCTTTATTGGAACACAGCCAAAGCTCATTTGTTTACGTACCCTTCCATGCTACAATGGCCACTTCCATGCTACAATGGCAGAATTAAGTAGTTGTGATAGAGGGCATGTGGTCTGCAAACCTTAAAATATTTACTGTCTGCCTCTTTACAGAAAAAAGTTTGCTGATGCCTGCTCTATACCTTTTTTTTTTTTTTTTTTTTTTTTTTTTTTTTTTTTTTTTTTTTTTTTTTGAGATGGAGTCTGGCTCTGTTGCCCAGGCTGGAGTGCAGTGGTGGCAGGATCTCAGCTCACTGCAATCTCTGCCTCCCAGGTTCAAGTGATTCTCCTGCCTCAGCCTCCTCAGTAGCTAGGATTACAGGTGCATGCCACCACATCTGGCTAATTTTTGTATTTTTAGTGGAGATGGGGTTTCACCATGTTGGCCAGGCTGGTCTCAAACTCCTGACCTCAAGCGATCCATCCGACTCGGCCTCCCAACCTGCTGGGATTACAGGCGTGAGCCACCACACCTGGCTTATTTGAAAATATTTAAAAGATACCATTTTTCTTTTTTTTTTTTTTTTT
>NW_016826752.1:373517-399486 GCF_001698545.2 Rhinopithecus bieti
TAGGAAAACGGATCCCCTTCCCCCTTGCGCTTCCAGGTGAGGCGATGCCTCGCCCTGCTTCAGCTCTCGCTGGTCAGGCTGCAGCAGCTGACCAGCACCGATTGTCCGGCACTCCCTAGTGAGATGACCCCAGTACCTCAGTTGAAAATGCAGAAATCACCGGTCTTCTGTGTCGCTCGCGCTGGGAGTTGGAGACTGGAGCTGTTCCTATTCGGCCATCTTGCTCCGCCCCCCACCATTTTTCAATAGAATCAAAAACAAGACATTTAAGGATTTTTTCAAATATGCCTGACCTGTATTCTGACTACCACAAATATTTCACAGGAAGATTAAGGAATATTTAAATAAATAGGCATATTGTGTTCATGGGTTAAAAGATTATTGTTAACATGTCAATCCTACCCAAGGTGACCTATAAATTTGACACACATGCACAGAAAAAAGCAAGCAGGATTTTTTATTTTTGGTAGAAATCACCAAACTGGTTCTAAAATTATACATAAATGCAATAAAACTACACTAGCCAAAACATTCATTAATAACTTGGAGGACGGGCTGGGCATGGTGGCTCACATCTGTAATTCCAACACTTTGGGAGGCCGAAGTGGGTGGATCACCTGAGGTCAGGAGTTCGAGACCAGCCTGGCCAACATGATGAAACCCTGTCTCTACTAAAAATACAAAAAATTAGCCAGACATGGTGGCAGACACCTGTAATCCCAGCTACTTGGGAGGCTGAAGCAGGAGAATCTCTTGAACCCGGGAGGTGCAGATTGCAGTGAACCAAGATCGCACCACTGAACTCCAGCCTGGGAAACAAGAGTGAAACTCCATTTCAAAAATAAATAAATAAATAAATAAATAAATAAATAAATAAATAGAAAATAAATAAATAAATAAAACTTGGAGGACATATAATACCCGACTTCAAGACTACGCAGGTATGATAATTAAAACAAAGTAAGAAGAGACAAGTGGGTTAATGGAACAGAGTAGAGAGGCCCTAAGCAGACCCACACATACATGTTGTCTAAGACTAAGATATTTCAATGGGGGAAAGGACTGTCTTTTCAATAAATGGTGCTGTAACAACTGAATACCCACATGGAAAAATTATAAATTTAGACCCTTACCTCACATCTTATATAGAAATGAATTTGAGATAAAACATAGACCTAAACATAAAAACTAATGGCAATACAAGAGAAAAATACTGAATATATATCTTCATATTTTGGAAGTAGACCAAGATTTCTGAAGACACTCACATAAAAGCACTAACCATGATCACCATGAAAGAAAAAATCATAAACAATACCAATTTGGACTTATCAACATAAAGCTTTCTGCTTTTCAAATAATATCATTAAAGAACCTAGTGCCTATAATTAACAACAATGTATTATACACTTGAAAATTTTTTTGAAAAGAAAATGTAAACCACAAATTGGGAAAAATAGTCATAATACATATATCTGACAAAGGACTTGTACCCAGAATATATAAAGAACTCCTACAAGTGAATCATGAAAAGAAAAACTCAATAAAAATGGGCAAAAGATTTCAACATACACTGCACATTAGAAGAGATGCAAAACACACGAAAAACTGCTCAACATTATTAGTCAGGTATCTGCATCATGGGTAAAATTAAAAAGATGGATAATACCAAGCATTGGTGAGGTATATTGAGCAAATGAAAATCCTATTTCTGCAGCTAATGTAAAATAATAAAGTCACTTTTGAAAACAACTTGGCAGCTTGTTATAGTATAAAATATACATCCACACTCTGATGTAAAAATTCTACTTTTACGTACCCAAAAGTGATAAAAAAAAAAAAACCCTTTGGTCTATAAATAGACTATTTGAGTATTTTAATAGCAATTTTATTCACAATAGCTTCAAACTAGTATTAACTCAGTCATCCATTAACAAGTTAATGGATAAACAAATTGTTGTATATCTACCTAACGGACTAACACTGAGCAACAAATGAGAATAAACGTATAAACACAAACAGGTACATCTCAAACATTATATAGAGCAAGAGATCCTAGATAGCTATCATGGAATTCTATCTATATGACATTCTGGAACGGGAAAATTAATCTACGGTGACAGAAAGGGGCTGTGGCTGGGAGAATTGCTAGAAATTGAGCATAAGAGACATTGGGGGTAAAGGATATGTGGTGTATCTTAGCAGGGTGTTGGTTAGATGGATGCACACAAAATTTTTGTACATAGACATAGATGAGGAGAAGAGAGCACCCTCACTTGCTCATCCACCTGGGTGGCTCTGCCCTCTCTTCCCTACCTCTGTCCATCGTGGTCCGCTGGCCCCCTCCCAGCGTCTCTCAAGTCCTACCCGGTATTCCAGCCTAGGCTGGGCCCTGGAAGGACCCCTGCTGTCTGGGTGGGGTCCCTCCAAGGCGCAGGCTGCTGATTTGAGAGGCGATCTCAGGAGGCACAGTGGGGAGGGGCTAGCCGGGCGGGGAAGAGGCTGAATCAAAAGGCGGGGGCGGCGGCTCGGTCCCAGGGCCATCTCAGGGACCGTGTGGGGGGTGCTGACTCTGCCCCTCAAGGGGAGTCGGGCATTTATCTGCCGAAGCTCGTCCCTCTCGGTGAGGGGCGCTCCTGGGTGTGGGACCCCTGTCTCCCCGCGCTGCCCTTCCCGCGGCTGGTCTCCTTTCAGGACCCTGGAGAGCGGCCCCAGGAGGCGAGGAGGAGGGGAGAGGGCCTAGGGAAGTGGTCATGGCGCAGGTGAACGCAGAGGGGCCTTGGCTGGAGCGCCCACCTGGAAAGAGCCCCTCCTTTGCAAGGACCTGCTGCAGCTTAACCAGCCTGAGCTGCTCTCGCCAGCGCCCGTTTTAAATAGCCAAACCCTACTCGCTTCATCCAGCAACACACCCCCAACTTCATGGATTAAGAAAATGTGGCACATATACACCATGGAATATTATGCAGCCATAAAAAAGGATGAGTTTGCGTCCTTTGTAGGGACATGGATGCAGCTGGAAACCATCATTCTTAGCAAACTATCACAAGAAGAGAAAATCAAACACCGCATGTTCTCACTCATAGGTGGGAACTGAACAATGAGGAAACTTGGACTCGGGAAGGGGAACATCACACACTGGGGCTTATCATGGGGAGGGGGGAGGGGAGGAATTGCATTGGGGAGTTATACATGATATAAATGATGACTTGATGGGTGCTGACGAGTCGATGGGTGCAGCACGCCAACATGGCACAAGTATACATATGTAACAAACCTGCACGTTATGCACATGTACCCTAGAACTTAAAGTATAATAAAAATAAAATAAAATAAATAAATAAAAAATAAAAAAAGAAAAAAATAATAAATGCATAATTTGCTGCAAATTAAACTTAATGGGACTAGAGTAATTATATTGACTTTTTAAAGTACTTAGAGATAAATACATGATTAGATATTTCAGAGTATAAACTTTTTTTTTCTTTTTTCCCCAAGGGAGCTGGGGGAGGAGGCGGAGGCCTGAATCAGAGAAGACGGTGAAGAAGTGAGGGGAAGGCCTCAGAAACCCTTTTGAAGAGGCTCTTAGACCCCACGGGAGGAGTGGAAGCCAGGCCTGCCATCCGGGAGAGCCACTGGCCAAAATACAGGCAAAACCTTAAAAATGCCCATACCTGTTGACCTGAGAAGACCACAGATCTATCCCAAAGAAGAATTCAAAGAAGAATTCGAGATGAAGATAAAGATCTATGTGTAGGGTCGTTTATCCCAACATAATTTATAATGGTTCAATTTAGATGGGAAACGTCTAAACGCCTAAAAATAGGAGATTTGTGTGTCAATTATGGAACATCACATGATGGACTGTTAGCTGCTAAACCCAAAACCTTCATAAAATGATTCACCTGGGGAAATGCTTATAAAAATAAAGAAAGGGAATAAAAGCAGCATGTAAAACTGGTTGTAAAGTCCATTTCTAATTTTCCATAGAAAAAAGCCAGAAAGATGCATTCAAAAATACCAACAGAGGTTATCTCTGGGTGGGGACTATAAAGGATTTTGGTTTTCTTCATTTTTTGTGTCTGGAATTTTGATAATAAACATCTATGGTTAAACTATTATTTTAAATTTGTTTTTTAAAGTGGAAGTAGGTAGGAAAGAATATCTACACCTTTTCCCTACAATCCAGTCTTCCTGGATTCAGCTCTGGGGCCAGAATTCTCATTTCAGGAGCTCTAGGTCTTCATTTCAGTCTCCTAGATGCTGGCTGGGATCCAGGCTGCAGGCTGTCGTTCAGAACCCTGTCTTCTCTTCTTTAGTAGCAGAATACCAAGGCTGTTGGGGTGGGAAGGTGTCCTACTTCAAAGCTACACTTACCTGCCCATTTCAGAAAGGGGTGGCCAATGGAATGTGACTGGAAGTGTTAAACTGGCAAGAATCCCTGCCTCTTTGTCCTCTCCCTTCTTTTTCCTTCCTGTCTGGAATGTGACAGTAATCTCTGGAGCTCCAGCAGCCATCAGACGACCAGTAGGCAGTCTTTAGAAAGAGCTCAGGCACTGTGAATGGTAAGGCAAAACAAAGGAGGAACTGGGACATTAACAGAACCTGTGGATCTAACATAGGATATGCGGACTTTCTATGTCCATGATTATTTTAAAAAGAGGAAAAATCACAATCTTTGATTTATTTAAGCCATTAGTTTTCAGATCCCTGTTACCAGCGCTGAATGCAGTTCCTAAAAGGTACACTGGAGGACAGTCAAGGATGGCAAAGATAAGACAAAATGCTAGTTAATACACAGAACTCTCAATGAAATTAATACGAAAATAGTAACTTCTGTTGGAGCAGAGGAGGGTGGGGCTGAGGAAGATGAACTGAGCATAGAAGTTTCTAAACAGAAGTAACACTTATAAAATAATACTTAATGGGCCAAAATGGCCCAGGTTATCTGACTGTATGTCTGTAAATGGAGATCAGTCTCGTGTGGCAGGAAGGGGTTTTATCATCAGGACTTTGAGGCCACAAAGGTTGATGCTGATTACTTTCCAGAACATAGAATCTACAGATACATTGTGGCAAAGTAGAGAGTTACACTGGAAACCAGGAAACATGAACTTTAAGAAAGTTGTTCCCTGTTTCTGGGCTGTGTCTTACCTGTTAATAGGACAAGAGCTGAGAAAAATTATTTACTTGACCAAAATTTAGTTAGGCTTCTGAACCTTCTTTGAGATCCACCTGTCCACTTCCTCATAAAATCCAGTTTCAGCAAAGAACTTCTAACTCAGCAAGTTTAGAAAGAACTCCCCACCCTTAATATCTGATTACCTTTGATATCTGATCAGGTTTCCCATCCTCCACCATCCTCTGGCCTGTCTTCAGCAAGAATCCAGTTATGTCAGTTGTTCCAGAATCTCCATTACCCTTGATGTTTTCTCTTAGTAGTTTTCCATCCACTGATCCTTGGCTGTAAATTGCCACTTGCCTATGCTGTATTTGGAGTTCAACCCAAGGTGTCTCCCACACTGCAAAATCCCACTGCAATGGTCCTGAATAAAGTCTGCCTTACCGCGCTTTAACAAGTATAATTGAATAACTTTTTCTTTAACAGTTATGGTGCTTTGACTCAGATAGGATCAGATTCATCATTGGACTCCTGGACCCAGGACCCTATGTGCACACCTTTGAAGACATTTTCTTCATGCCTGACTGATTAGTCAGGGATTGATTGGTGAGTTCACTACCACCACCATCACCACCACCACCATCATCATCACCATCACTGTCATCATCACCATCATTACCATGACCATGACCATCATCATTATCATCACTGACATTAATTGAGCACCTATTTTGTGCCAGATACAGTGCTGGGTGCTTTATGCACCTGAATGCTTAATGTTCTCACAACAATCTAATTAGGTAGGAATTTAGGGATGAGGAAACCAAAGCTTAGAAAAGTGAGTGGCTGAAGGCAGTACAGATAATAAGCAGAGAAAGGAGGTTCTGAATCCAGGTCCATCTGATCACAAATGTTAATCTGTGTTCACTGGACCTCATAGCTCTGAGAGCTGACCTGTGCTTGTGCACCTCCAATGGTAGGAAGGCCATTGCCTACACCAGGAAGCATGCTCCATCTTGAGTCAGCATTGCCAGAACATTAAAAAAATCTTTTCAAAGAGAAATTAGCATTCCTACAGTCTCACTCATTAGTCTTGGTTCTGACGTCTGGTCCATGTGACAACCTTCCAAAGTTTGAAGATAGATGGCTTTCATGATCACTTTCAACTCTTCTTGTTTAGGATAAGCACCCTGTTCCTTCAGTAACTCCTTGGGTGATTGACCACCTCTCACACTCTCCTCTGGCCCCACTCTAGTCCACAAGAACTTCTGTGATCCTCCCTACCTGGTCTTCCTGTTTCCACTCTTGCTTCCGGAAACCAAAGTGATCCTCACCCAGAAGCTGAAGTGATCTATTTAGTACATAAATCAGGCCATGCCACTCTCATGCTTAAAACTCTGCAATGAGTCTCCTTGACATCAAAAAATAAAATCCGAAGTTCACTATGGCCTAATTTTCTAATGACCTTTCTTCTGCCAACCCCTCACATCTCTCCTTTCCCCTTCCTTCCTCCCACCTCACTTTGCTTCAGAAACATTGGCCTCTGCCCTCTTCCTCAGTTGCACCACCACCACCATCATAACCATCACTATCATCACCACCGTCATCATTACCATCACCATTATCACTATCATCATCATCATTGCTATCACCATCATCATCATCATGACCATTATTGTCATCATCACCACCATCATCATCATCACCATCATAATCCACCACCATATCATCATAATCACCATCATCATGCACATTATCATTCATTCATCACTACCACCATCCACCATTATTATCATCAGCATCACCATCATCATCATCATCACCATCATCATCATCATCCACATCACCATCACCACCATCACCATCATCATCACCATCATCATCATGACCATAATCATCATCACCACCACCCACACCGTCACATCTTCACCACCACCATCATCATCACCATCATTATCATCCCACCATCATCATTCACCATCATCACCATCATCACCATGGACATTATCATGATCACTGACCACACATCACCATCATCACCATCATCCATCACCATCATCACCATCGTCATCATCATCACCATCATTATCACATCATCACCATCATCATTCACGCACTGTCACCATCATCATCATTGGACCATTGTCATCATCCATACCACCATCACCATCATCACCATCATCATCACACCATCACCATCGTCATCATCATCAATCACCATCATCATCATGACCATTATCATTTCATCACCATCATCATCCATTATCATCACTTCATCATCATCACCATCCATCACCATCATCATCATGACATAATCATCATCATCACCATCCTTATCATCATTATCACCATCATCACCATATCATCATTACCATCATTATCATCACCATCATCATCATTATCACCATCATCATAACCATTACTATCACCATTATCATCATCATTATCATCACTATCATCATCATCACCATCATTACCATCACCATTGCCATCATCATCATCATCACCATCATCATTACCATTACTATCATCGTCATCATCATCATCATCAACACTATCATCATCACCATTCAGCACTGTCACCATCATTACTATCACTATCATTATCATCACCATCACCATCATCATTGTCATCATCACCATCATTATCATCATCATCATCATCATCACCATCATCACTATCACCATTATCACCATCATTACCATCATCATAATCATTACTATCTCATTCCCTACCCCAGGGCCTTCACGGTTGCTGCTGTCTGTGACCGGAACATTCTCTTGATAGCTATTGGCAAAATTGACTCTCACTTTATTCAAGTATCTGCTGAAATGCCACCTTCTCAGAGAAGCCTGCCCTGGCCACTCTCTCTGGAGCAGCCCTTCATCTCCAGTCCCTTTCTAGTCACACTTTTCCCTCACAGGCCACATCACTTCCTGGTATATACTCACTTGCTTATTATCTGTCTGCTCTACTTGAATGTGAACTCTATGACATCAGGGGCATTGTCAATCTTCTTCAGCCTTCTATCTCCAAGGCCTCGAAGAGCCTCCAAGAACATAATAGAATGATAATGAAAGTGTTGAATTAATTAATCCATATGACCAGATTCTCATGCCCTCCTGAGGTCAGAGGCCTGGCTTTTAGACTAGGTTCAGCCTATTGATGACCCTCTAGATTTGTTTCCCAGAACTGCACATAGGTTCTGAGCCCCCCAGTTGAGCAGGACTCTCATCTCCCTTTTTCTAAACTCAATACCTCTATTAACATGATCTAAAAATAAGAGCAAGATGTGCTTAGAGGAGTGTTGGCTTTAGAGTCAGATAAACAAAAGCTCAAATCGAATCTCTGCCACTTACTAGTTCTGTGTAATATCATTTTCCTGAGCCTCAGTTTCCTCTTGTGTAAAATGGTCTTAATAATACCAGCCTTGAAAGTCATGAAGATAGAGATTATGTGAGCACATAGTTCAGAGTAAGCACTCAGTAAATATTCAGATGTGAGGGTAATTTTTTTTTATCAGATCACCATTTTTACCATAATTATTATTGTTGTTGCTGTTGTTATTAAGCTAGCTAGATTTGAGGACCATCCGTCTCATGCGAAAAGCCTTGGCTGGGAAGGGCTGGCCTAGGGGTGGGGAGAATAGCAAAGGGACAGGTGCTATATGAGGGATACACCTGCATGGATCCACCATGAGCTCCCTACAAGCTCCCCTCTCAAGGCCTGACTCCCTCCCCTACTTGTGCCTTGATTTGTTTTTCTTAGCTCAGAGCCTTGCACTGCATGCTAAATTCATATTTACATTGAAATACCATCCTGTGAGTCTGGCTTGGGCTTCAGCTTGTGGAGATTTTCTTTCCAACCCAGGTCTGGCATCCAAAGTGCTCGCTCTTCCTCCAAGAACTTGTCATCTGAAATCTGAAAGCTACCCTTACTCTCTAGTTGAGTTACTGCTAGCAACACCATGGGTGTCTTTCCTTTTGTGGGACTGATATTTCCTGGGCAGCAAGCATTGTAGCTGACCCTTCAGTAGCCACTCCCCCAGAGCCTAAGTGGACCTCTCCCAAAAGAATTGCACTGGAAATGTTCCCATGGCTGGTGGGAAGTGACGGCATCAAATAAAGGAGCTGAAAGGTCGACAGGGGAGCGGCGCCCATCTCCCCGACTGATGGGTGGCAGCTCTGGGCTCCTGTTTTTGCTGACTAGCAGACAGGCTTGCTCTGGGTGTATTTCCAGACATTAAACTCTGCAGTGGTGGGATAGAGATTCTTTCCAGACCAGAAAGGACATCTGAGCTTGTCGACTCGGTGGAACAGGGGCCGTGCCAGCCAGGCCCAGTGGTGCCAACTTACCCTCACTTTGTTCCTGCCTCCGTTCAGTTTTTCCAAGCCACAGAGAGTCTGGGTAGAGACCATGGCTTCCATCTGGCTGCCCGTGGGGAGGATTGTAGTCCCACTCCATCCAGGACGAGGCCCAGGACTTACCCTAGTGTCTTCAGGACTCAGCGGTCTCCCACGTGGGCACATCTGCACCACACCCTCTGCACCGCTGCTGCCGGGCCAGTGTCTGTGCCATACATTCTCAAGCTTTCAGGGGAGGCTAAAAAAACAGCCAGATGAGGGAAGTGGTCAAACGTGGCCTGGCCAGTGGGCTACTCTGAGCCTTACTGCAGGTTAAGTGACATGGGCTTGTGAGATAGTTTAGAACGGGTTGTATCCTCCGGCCAATGGAGAAACTGAGGCACAGAGGGTTAGCCAGTGTGCAAATAGAATGAGTACATCATATAAACAGCCTTCATGCCAAGAAACTGAGGCTCAGGAAAAAGAATTGTCTTGTCCAAGGTCAGGCAGCAAGTCTGACAGAACCAGGAGTGACGGGTCCCTACCAGCCAGTTTCTTCCTTTTCCCTCTGCACCCTGCGAGGAGGCAGGGCCTGGGAATGTGGGAATGGGCTGGGCTGGAAAGCAGGATGGTCATCCCCAGCAGGGCTGTGTCTCCTCTGTCACTGTCTGTGTCCCGTGTTTGTAAGCTGAGCCCTTTCAGTATGCCTGGCACTGTGTAAGACACTTAATTGTTACCGCATTTGATCCTAACAGGACTGGACCCATTTAACAGAGGAAAAAGTGAGGCCTGAAGAGGGCAGCCAACTCACCCAGGTCTTGCAGCTGCTGGGGCCCATCAGCCTGACACCAAAGCCTGAGCATCTCATGCTGCTCCAGAAAGAGCTGAGCATGATCCAGGGCCTCGGTGGGGTGACAGGCAGCCCTGTGGCCCTCTCATGTCTCAAAATGAAGCACACTGCCTGAGAAAGTGCATCTGGGAATACCTGGGGACTCTGTTGGGTGGAAGGAGGGGGGTCTTCTCTGCCCTACCTGGGACCAGGCCCCAGGCTTATGGGGTGATCTTCCCCTGGTGGCATCAGAGCTGGTGCCCCAGCCCACCGGGCCTCAGTACTCTTGGCCTGAGTGGGGTCTGGGTTGTGGAGTTCAGGTAAGGCTGTCTCCCGGATTAGGCCCAGCAGAGCTTGGGGTAGGATGAGGAATTTAGGGACTTTGGCTGGGGAGGCCTCAAGGGTTTGGGGTTGGGACTGAGATCTGATGTCTGCAACCAGGGCAGCTTGCCCTGGGGAGGCTGAGCTGCAGTCTGCTCCAGGAACTGGCCTGGATGGTGGCCTGCACCCTGGCCCCATCCTGGCTGTGGCCTGAGAGCTCAGGAGCCATTTAGAAGTCTCTTTCCTGCTCCCAGCTCAGGGGGCTCTGCCTCATTTGCTGTGCATGTAAGCATAGCAGAAGGTCTATTGGCCTGGCTGCCAGACAAAATTCTTTGGAGGGATGGATGCAGGAGTCATGATGGTCCCCAAAGAAAAGGAACTCCAACTACTGTTTCCGTGGGGCTCCCTCATAATGAGCTGGATGGGGGAGAGGGAGGAGTGAGTAGTCCCAGCCACTGAAGAGAGAGGAGGAGGAGGGGAGGTAAAGGGATGAGAAAGGCCCATCAGTCACTGTAACTCAGCCTGGAAGGATGCGTGAGTGCGTGTGTGTGAGTTGCGTGTGTCCGTGTGTGTGTTGTGTTGTGTGTTTATGTGTATGTGTGTGTGTACGTGCATGCATGGACTCATATACTTGCCTGTGGGCATCTGGCCTGCTGAGGGGTTGGGGGTCCTGGAGGGGTGGCATGGGGTACTTGAGCTAAACTTAGGAATCTGTGCCCTCCCTCCCAGCCCCCTCCTTGACCTCAGTGTGCCCATCTTCACATTGGGGGCCTGGAAAGGAGACCCTCTGAGTTCTGAGTCTCTGGGCTGAGGCTCTCTGACCCTGGTGGGTGGGCCTGCCAGGCGGAGAAGCCCCAGGATTACCCTACCCACTCCTGGGGTCTTTGTTGCCTCCGATGCCTGACCCCAGTCACATGGGTCCTATTGATTCAGGAGCCCAGAGGCTCCAATTCTTAGATGGCCTTGAACTTGTCAGTGAGGGGCTAGCTGGGGTCTGTTTGAAGTAGTCAAATCTGCAGGGAGCCCCACTGATTGCCCAGGGATGGGGGTAGCTAACTCAGTGCCTGTCACTGGCTGTGAAGCCTAGTCTGAGGCCCCAGACACTTCCATCTAGAAGTTGGAAAGGACTCGAGAGATTCATTCACTTACTGAAAGATATTGATTGGGTTGTTTCTAGGTTTTTGTTATTACAAATGAATCTGCTGTGAACATTCTTGTACAAGCCTCCTGACGACCAAGTACAGGAGATTCTCTGGGGTAAACTCTAGAAGTACAACCACTGAAGTA
This sequence comes from Rhinopithecus bieti, assembly GCF_001698545.2. Classification (NCBI taxonomy): domain Eukaryota; kingdom Metazoa; phylum Chordata; class Mammalia; order Primates; family Cercopithecidae; genus Rhinopithecus; species Rhinopithecus bieti. Next base: position 385,418 of record NW_016826752.1, read on the forward strand.
TAAGGTATGTGCATGTTCGATGTTACAGACAGTGCCAAATTGGTTTTCAAAGAGCCTGTATTATTTCCACTCCAACCAGCAGTGTGGGAGAGTTTCTATTGTTTCTCCACCTAGACCTGAAATTCATTTTTGTCCAACTAGCAGGTGTAAAATGGGAATTCCCAGTGTTCTATAATTTGCATTTCTCTGATTACTAATGAGGCTGCACATATTTTCAAATGATCATTAGCCATTCAGCCTTCTTGAAATGCCTATTCATGCCCATTATCTAATTTTCTATTGGATTTCTTATAGGTTTCTTCATCTTTTAGGAAGTTTTAAAATGTGTTCAGGATAGAATCATTTCTTGCTTATGTGTTGTAGTATCTATTCCCATATTGTGGCTTATCTTTCTAGTTTATTTATAGTGACGATGGATGAACAGAAACTGCCTAAATTGAATCAAATTTATCAGTCATTTCCTTTATGCTTGGCACTTTACGTATTTCAGTAAATACCTTTTTTCCAACCCAAAGTCATAAAAGTAGACTATATTTTCTTTCAAAAGCATAGACATGCAAAACGTAGGCCAGGTGTGTGGTGGTTCATGCCTGTAACCCCAGCACTTTGGGAGACTGATTTGGGCAGATCACTTAAGGTTGGGAGTTTAAGACCAGCCTAGCCAATATGGTGAAACCTCTTCTCTACTAAAAATACAAAAATTAACTGGGCATGGTGACTCTTGCCTATGATTCCAGCTACTTGGGAGGCTGAGGCCAGAGAATCGCTTGAACCCAGGAAGCAGTGGTTGCAGTGAGCCAAGATTGTGCCATTGCACTCCAGCCTGCATGTCACAACGAGACCCCATCTCAAAAAAAAAAAAAAAAAGAAATGCAAAACGTAAATTGCATGACAGTGGTTACCTCCAGTAGGGTGTGGGGGATGAAATTGTTGCAGGGACCTGAGGGACTTCTGTTTCCTCTTGGTGATGTTCTAATTCTCAGACTGCAGTTCACTGGTGTTTGTTGTGTGTTGATGCTATCTAGAGACATGGATAGGTACATGGATAGACAGGTAGATGTGTAAAGTAGATTGCATTGTATTAAATATATATGGAAAATTACATCATACAAAGAAGAGATTTAATGAAGTAATAAATGAAAAGCTCCCAGCACAGGGCCCTGCAATACAAATAATGTCAGCTAAGATTGCCTGTGCTCTTCCCAGTGTTATTTTCTGGCCAGGAATTACATCAAAGTATTTACATACATGGTCTCCTTCAGTCTTCACAGCAGACTGTGACATTTACTCCAATTCACAGATAAGGAAGCAGACACTCAGAGAGGCTGACTAGCCCCAGGTTACACAATTAAAAAGCGGATTTGGGAGGCCAGCCCAGGTCTGTGTGACTGCAGATGGGCTCCTCTCAGCCAGTGGGTCCCCACTTCTCACACAGCAGCTGCTCAGTAAGTTGTGAGGCTGTTCTGATCCCCTTGGATCACGCAGCAGCACTCCTTCCTGCCCCTGTGCCCCTGCCAGGCTCTGGGCATCACCTTTGCTGTGGCCCAGGATGGAGCCAAAGCCCCCTTTGGAGGCAGATGAAGAGCAGCCTCTGTGGCTGTGACCTTGACCAACTTGAGTGGGGAGGTGTTGGGAGAGACAGAGAAGGAGAAGAGGAGGAGAAAAGAGAAAGGGACAATAACAAGGAGAGAGAGAAATGGGGGAAGGGGAGAGAGAGAGAGGAAGGGACAGGCCAGCAAGCCACAGGGAAGACAGACAAGACCACGGGCAGGCTGGCTGAACTTGGAGCCCAGAGAGGACCAGTCAGTGAGTGGATGCTGGCCTAAAGGGCGGTCTCCAGGGGTGTGCCACAGGCTCTGTTCCCAGCTGAGAACTCTTGGCCTACCTGGAAGAAGAGCTACAGAAACAAATCAACCTGATTCCCAGAAGATGGAACTCGGGAAGGACACCTAATGCTGTTGGCATCCAGCTGAGCTCAATGCGAGATTAAGCAGATGGAATTTAACACAGATTCTTTGAAAAGTTCTGCATCTGGTTTTGAAAACTAACTGCACAAGCAGCAGGGAGGGAGGCTGCCTGTCCACGGCCCCTACAGGAACTGAGCTGGGGGCTCAGCACGAGTCGCTGGGCGTTGAGTTGCTGGAAAAGCTCATGTCGGGAAACAGCAAGGTAAGGAGCCCTCCAGGGAGGAGGAGATGAGAGACCCACTGTCCTCAGGGCGGGCCTGGCCCCTCTGGGCCTGCTCTTCAAGGGAGGGAAAACCAGTACAGGTGCGGTAGGAATATTTTGGAAGGCTTGCAGAGTAGGAGAAGACAGAGATGGAAGATACAGTAGCATCAGCAGGCTGTGGAGTCAGCAGGGGCCTGGGTTGTATCCCAGCTCTGGCACATTCTGCGACCTCCCACAAGTCCCTTGGCCTCTCTGACCCTCAGTTTCTTCATTAGTAAAGTGGGAGTGATAGCAGCTCCTACTTTCAGGGCTATCGTGAGGATTCTGTGTCCAGAACCGAGCATAGGGCTTGGTCCAAAGGAGGCGCCCTGGGGGTGGTGGGTCTCAGAGCTGGGGCTGCCCGGCTGGAGAAGGGGCCTGTGAGGACCTGAGAGTCGTCTGTGCTGTGGGAGGAGCTGCCAGTGTCTGAGCAGATCAGCCTTGCCCCGTGTACACAGACACACACTCGTGCACAGTAGACTCTAGAGGGGGACCTGTGTCCTAATGTGGATTTGGTCAGAGGTCAGGACATCCTTCTGACCAGCAGGAGTGGTTCAAGGATGTAACGGGCTGCCCTGGTGGTAGAGGGGACACCGAGGCTCAGGGTGATGATGGATCTTGTCTGGGGTGACTCAGCAGAGCCAGCTCTGAACCCATGACTCTGAAGATAGAACCAGCACTTGTGACCACTCCTCAAGGAGGAAGACACCATCCAGCTGGGTAGAGTGGGCGGGGCCTCTGGACGGGCTCCATGCTGGCCTGTGGTTAAGCATGTTCCAGCATGTTCGCTCTGTTCACAAAGTGCTTTTGGGTAGTCACATGGAACCCTCACAGCCAGCCTGCAAGACAGACAGGGTGCTCCTCAGTATGCAGCTAAGGAAACTCAGGCCCAGAGGGATAAAGGGAAAGGGGTGAGGGAGTCAGGGACCCTCAAGGCATCAGGACAACATGCTTCCTTCCTGGGGGGCTTTCTGGGAACCCCTGGGCTTCCTCCTTCTACAGACCACATAAGGGCTGACCTCTCACAGGTGCACACACCGTTGCAGAAAAAGGGGATCCCATGGACACTCTCAGCTCCAGCAGGTACTGCTGTGTGCCTACAAACCAGCCACCTCCCCGGGTGTCCGAATCCTGATACAGAAGGGTAATGACACACACTCAGAGGCTGCCACCAGGAAGAGATGCCTCCATGAGAGTGAAGTTCAGGCGCGACACCAGGTCACAGGGGGACTTGACAAGAGACGTTTGCCATGAGCCCCGAAGAGTTATGGTGGGATCATCATGTGGGCATTCCCTGACTTGCACACACATGCACACCATCTGGCACATCCCCCCCCATACATACACAATTGTCCTAAGTGATACACCCGTTGGGTTCCTGGGGCTCCTCTGACCTAAGGAAGACATATCCTCCAGTGGCGTGGAGGTCAGGGGCTCTGTCACAATCCCACCAGGCACTGCGAGGGAAAGGCAGCAGGAGGCAGGAGAAAGTGGGCTTTGGAGTCAGACACCTGGGTTCAAATTCCGGCCTTGCCACTTCCTAACTGGTGTTCTTGGATCACTCGACCTCTCCAAGCCTTTGGTTTCCCCATCTGTGAAATAGGGATGATAGTCCCACACCTCAAAAGGGGGTGGAAGTGTTGGAAGACTGCAAGGTGTCCTCAGTGCCTCAGGACACAGCAGGTGTTCAGTAAGTTCCCAGTTCAATTCCTTCCAGTTGGAGTGAAGACTGGACAAGCATTGAGGAGAGATGGAGGAAGGATCCCGGAGGAGGTGAGACTATTCCACAGGGCACCCCCTCCTGGGACAGGAGAGGAAGGAGGGGCTGGTGTCTGCTCCTCCCTGCCATGAATGCAGGGAACTCAGAGGGGGTCCACACTGTCCCTGAGTTCTGGAAGCCTTGGAATGGGGTCCCAGCAAGGGGAAAGGGGGCCCCCAGGCCACACAGCACCTATGTGGTAGATCCAGCACTGGAAACTCAGCCTGCCTGGGTACTGATCCGATCTGCTGCCAGCTCCTTGTGCTCAGGAATCTGTCTCTCCAGCTGCATCAGCTCTGCCCTGTGCCCCACACTGACCCCAGGCTCTTGGGATGAGGGGAGGAGGAGAACAGCTTTACTGGGGACCAAGGACACAAGGACTAGGAACCTAGGAGGTATGGGCCTTCCCCTGGAAAACCCCAATTCCATCTTATTGTGGAAGGAGTGGGATCTGAGGACAAGAAGGATGTAGCTGTGTGACTTTGGGCAAGTACCATGACCTCTCGGTGCCTCCGTTTCTTTGTCTTAAAATGGGATAATAATGGTCCCAGACTCAGAGGGTTGCCATGAGGAATAAGGGCCCCACTGTGCGAGTAACGGTCCTGCACACAGTGGGCGCTCAGTAAATGTGGGCTGCTGTGATTAGAACCGAGTGTGCATCCCTGCTCTGCTACCTCCTGGCTGTCTGATCTTGAGGGCATCATTTTCCCTCTCTGTGCCCATATCCACAGCCTAAAATGGTGACGATGCTAGTACAATGTCACAGGTTGTTGTCAAATTCAAATGGGGCCATGAGTGAATAAACACAGAGCCCAGTACAGTACACCTGCACAAACTGAAAAGTGCTGTGCATTTATTTACTATTATTCCAGTCACACTCCCCTCTATGCCCGCTGCTCATCCAGTCTCTCCTGAGTGCTCCCCCAGCCCCCTCCAGCCTGCCTGCTATGAGGAGGCACCAGGAGTGAGGCCACTTCATCAGGTAATGTGCTGGAACAGCCTTGGAGGGAGAGGGGACTGGCGGGGCGGGAGGAAGTCGGGGATAGGGTGCAGGGTGCCAGAATCTGCCCACAGAGTCCCCTGCTGTCTGCAGTGTTCTGCAATAGGATGATGAAGGGCTCCCCTGCTGCCCCTACAGCTCTGAATGCAGAAGCCCCCAGCAGGTTGGAGGCCAAGGAGGCCAGGATTCTCTTCCAAGTGTGTAACGACTCACCTGCAGGATCTCCTGGACCTGAAAGGCAGTGGAGTTGTGATTCCCGGGTTGATGCAGCACTCAGGACTTTAGTACTAAGGAGCTGAGCGGGCTTCATGCCTGGGATCATGAGTGTGAACCCTGGGCACACAGTGATGGCCTCTCTCCTCACTCTCCCTCTTCCAGGCTCACAGAGGGCAGAAGATAGTCCTGGCCATGGGACAACATTCAGCTTGGAGCTGGGCCCACCAGTCCTGAGGGCAGAAGGACAAGAGAGGACCCTATAGGAAAGGGCTGGTGGAGGCTGGGGAGGGTATGAGGGCTCTGCTAGCCAGGTTGGGGTTCTGGGGAGGGTGCTTGATGGAGGAACACAAACAGAGCCGTGCTAGGGAGGGGTCCGCAGGGCAGAGGCTGGAGGAGTCCACAGCTCAGGGGCTTAGAGCTGGTGGACCTGAGGCTGCTGCTGGGTCCTCTGACCTGGTCAGACCTGGCCCTGAACCTACGATGGCCTGAGCTGTGGAGAGTGAGGTCTACAAGCATCTGATGTCCAGCCTCAGGATTTTCCATGAAAGCCTTCGTGAGGGTGGAGGGAAAGGTGAGGGATTCCCTACCCGGGGCCCCCCATGGCACAAAGGAGAGTGTACAATGCAGCTGACGTGAGAAGTGGCCCAGGGAACCGGGCTGTGGACATTGTGGGTCAGAATGGGGGTGAGTTAAAGCACTGGGTTGGAAAGGACAGAAACTCCATGCTGACCGGCTTAAGCAGAAGGGAGTTGATGGGATCCCCTGACTGGAGGTCCTTGGGGGTGTTTTGGGCTCAGCAATGTTCTCCAGAGCACTCTTGGCTCTGGTCCCACTGAGATGGCCCTCATGCCTGCCAGCTATGCGTATGGCCACCCCCTCAGTTCAGTTCCATTGGCTTTGATTGGGTCTTCCTTCAGCTGATCACTGTGTCCAGGAGGATGCAAGATTCTGATTGGCCAGGCATGGGGCTCATGGCCAGACATGGGGCTCAGCTCATCCCTAGATCTGGGGTGGGATGATTTCCCTAACTTGCCCTGGTTCTGAAGATTTCTGCAGGACTCCCAAGGTCTGTCAGGGCTGGTGGTTCCCCAAGGAAAATGAAGAGGGGTGTTTCTGAGGCTGAGCCAGATGCTCGAGAGGTAGATGTCAGTGATAGAGTCACAGATGGGAGTGGTGGCATTTGGGTGCCACCTAGTATCCAGCTGGCTCAGTGCACTCGTCTTCAGCTGTGGCGTGTCAGCTGCCAATGGCTCACAGGTGTGCCCTGTCTGGAGCACTGTCCTCAGCTGAGGGAGCTGACTGCCTGGAACTGCCACTGGGGGCAACCGCAACTGATGACTGGTTGACACAGGATGCAAAAGACCCATCTCACTGCCCGAGGCGGTACAGCCATGTGGTGCCACACACAAGGCTCCAGAGCTCCCCTTAGGTGAACTGAGCCCACGCCCTGGCCTGGCTTCTTGCCCGCTCTCCACTGCTTCCCTGACTCCGCTTCTCCTGAGCTTGTGCCCTCCACAATCCCAAACATCCCCACACATCCCCGTCTCAGACTCTGCTTCTAGGGAGCCCGACCTATATGGAATCTTCTGGAACAGCCATCCTCACACACCTGCCATCCTGTAGATCACATTCCCTGTGTGAAGGCTTGATTCCACAAGGGCCTTATCGCTAAGCTCCCAGCAAGGCAGGGTCAGTGTCTTGACACCTTGCAACCCAAGCTACTGCCACAAACCCATCCCAGTTCTTCCCAGGTCTGCTCCAGGTCCTCACGAAGTCCATTCTCTCTACATAATTTCCACGTCTCTCCCTGCTCAGGTCTGATTAACAGAAGGTTATAAACAAATTCCAGAAAGAAGCAAAACCAGGGTCTCCCCGGGGCAGACACAGTCTATTGACAGCCAGCAAATTGTTTTGCAACCAATATTTTATATTTTATTTTGTGTAGATAAACAGGACTGAACTAATTAGTGCTCTTTTTCTTTCCCTTTTCAGGCCTTGTACTGCAGTGGGAGTCTCTTGGCCCCACAGTGAATTGGTTACCGGGTTTCACCAAGGGGTTTGTCTTCACAGTTGCAGTTCGCTAATTAATTTACAAGGAGAGAAGACGGGGTGGTCTAAAGTCCCAATGAGAGTGTTGTTTTACATTTCTCCTCTTTAATTACATGGTTATTTCCTGGACTATACTCTGTGAAAATGGGGTAAAGCTAAACTGCCCCATCTGTTCCCAGTGTGAATGCAATTAACAGGGGAGAAAATGGACGTGGGGATGGGGCTTCTGTGCAGAAGCCTGCACCCACCTCTTCTTCAGAGCCGCCTTCGGGCTTGGAGGCTCAGCCATGGGGCTCGGTTGACCTCAGGTGTGATGGCATAGGGAGGGGCTGCTTTGATCACTGGGATGCAATATCCAGGGATTTGGGTCAGGAAAGGCTCGGTCCTGTATGAGCTACCGTTTTGGGGCACCTACTATGTGCTAGGTGCTTTACATGGATTTCCTAGCTTGAACTTCACAGGGATCCATTTTACAGACCCACTCTATAGGCAAAGGAACTAAGGCAGACAGATGTATGCAGGACTCTGGGCTAGGTATAGAATGCAGTGAGAGAGGCTAAGCATTTTACAGTTGCTGAATAGAGACTCTGAGGTGCAAGACTGGCTGAAACACTCGAGATGCGACTGGAATTAGAAACCAGGCCTATTGTCTCAGAAGTTTCTGCTATTTCGAGTACCTCTTTGCTGCTGTCTGGTGAACCTTTCTGTGCCTTAGTTTCCTCATCTGTAAAATGGATCCTGCAAACCAGATAAGATGAGTTTGAAGGCCGCTTGGGCTTCGGTGTGCTGTGTTCTGAAGATGGGGGGCTCCAGTCCACAGTGGGGCACAGGTGCAATCAAAGACAGCTCATTTCATCCCTGTGACCTGGGGAGGCACAGGGCGAAAGAATCAGTCCCTTTAAACCTCCCCCACAAAAGACTCTGGATTGGGTGGCAACTGCCTTCTCTAGTTCCCACTCCCTCACCCTGAAATGTCTGGGAAGGTCCCCAGGTACTGACTCTGGCCCCGGCTTCCAACTGTGCAGAGGATTTGCACACCAGGGATGGCAGCTCAGACCCGGCTGTTGAGGGTGGGCGGAGGCTGAGCAGGAGCTACCCCAAGGATGGCCGCTCTAGCCCCCACTCTCTCCAGTTTCTCTTTCCAAATGGCCACATTTTTGTCCCTGAATCAGGTTGTGAATGTCTCCAAGCCAAATATTCCGGAAAGAACTCTGACTGCAAGGGGATGGAAAAGAGTGACCAACTCCAAAGGGGAGATGACCATGCAACTCCACAGGTGCTGAATGGAGAGAGACTTAATGGATCAGAGAAATAGAATCAACAGAGTTTATCACCACCAGCTCAGCAAACAATAGGGCCATCAGCACCATAGGGCCAGTTCCTTGCCCCCAAGTCCCATCAGCAGGTGCAGTGAGTCCAGATGATGACTGTACACGTGGTCGTTTACACTGCAGCCCAGAAACCCAGTGCCAAGGGGTCTGCACCTTTGATAGCAAGCAGCCAGGAAGACAGGTCCCTCCCCAGGGGAGCCCGCAGGCACCCAGCAGTCACACTGTGAGTACCTTAACCTGCTTAGTGGCCTGTGTGACCAGCCAAAGAAACTGCCCAGTGAGAGGGGACAGCTGGGCCTTGCAGCGGGACACACCCAGTACACCCTCCGTGCAGGTCTTGCTTGGAGCCTGCCTCTCCCATGGCCTGGCTGGGTGGAGTGGGGTAATGTTGGGAAGGTCAAGCAGAGGTGGCCAAGGGGCTCCTGAGACCTATTAGTCTCTCGGGCACCTTGGAGAGACCACAGACTCTGCCATCCAGAGCGCTGGCGTGAGTAAGCTCTGTCCCTGGCGTGCCCTGTGGCCATGGTCATGTGACTGCAGCTCTGGGGCTCAGTTTGCTCCCCTGGGAGATGGGGAGAATGATTCCCCCTTGCTGGGGGGATACTGTGAACTAAGGGGACGTGTGCAAAGTGCAGAGCACGGATCGGGTGTCCTCGCTGTTCAAGCCAAAGCTGCACCATTGTGGCTACTGCAGCACAGGGTCTGGGCCCAGGTTCGAGGCTCAGGTCATACAATTCCACCAGGGCTTCAAGAACGAGTCAGTCTGTCCTCCACATTCACAGCTTCCTTTCCTCCCTCATGGAAAACCTACACCAGGTCAAAGTGTCTTCCTCCCCATCGCCCCACCAGGGTGTGGGGTGTCTCCCACAGCTCCTCAAGTTCCCTGGGGAACTTCAAAGTGCAGATTCCCAGGTCCAAGCCTGGAGATGCTGTCTTGAAGTGGGTGAGGAGCCCTGAAACTGGCATTTCAGGGAGACTCTGGGGGATTCTGAGTGGCCACCCTGCGTCTGCCCAGGCCTGGGTGCAAGTCCCTCCCCTCCCCTGCTCCCTCCTGTCCCATCTGTGAGTAGGGTTGATGCTCCCAGGCCCCTATTGAAGGCTCAGTAAGGTGCTTTGGTGGAAGTGCCTATTCCTGGTGCACAGTAGGCACTTTATCCATATAAACGTCCCCCAAACTCCAGCACCAGCAAAGCCAGGCTGTCTAAGGTGTCCCGCTGGGTGAGTGTGACTGCGGGTAAATCATTTCCTGATTTGAACTAAACTCTGCCTCCCAGACAGCCCCTGCTCTGCCCGGTCTCCACACTCAGTGTCCAGCTCAAGACAAGCGCTCAGTAAATGCACTTGTTGAAGAAATGAATTAATGCATCTATCTGGTGCCACAGATAATACACCTGCACCCCGTTGCAGCCTACAGCCCATCAGTGGAAACACTAGTAAATGATACAAAATGACACAAGACCGTGAGATCTGACACACACAGGCTTCGTATGCTAGGATCTGCATCTTTGCAGCCTCGGGACAGAGGTGCTATTGGATCCCATTTCATAGAAGAAAACAGTGAAGCTGGGAGAGGAGAAGGGCTTGCAGCGATAGGAGGAAGAGCTGGGCTTTTTTGCCCCAAAGGGCCCATAAGCTTTTTCTCCTTTTGGTGGAAAACAGTGTCCTGGGAGCTGCCTCTATCACCTCTGTCTGTGCTGTTACTATAGCAGCCACCTCAGCTCCCGGTGAGGGAAGTGGAAAATAGGTCAGATCAGTAATGAGGCTGCACAGTGCTGATCTGTTCCCTGATGGGATCTGGCTTCACAAGGCATCGTCTGCACATCAGAGGCAGCCTATGTCTGGGACCTGGATCAAAGGCCAGCTGCCTCTGAGCCCAGACACTGAGCCTGGAAGGTCTGTCTGGGCCTCGGGCCTCAGAATGCCCCTCCTTGATCCTCCCACAGTGAGTCATGCTGTCGCTGGCATCAGCTCCCGCCTGGTTTCATTCAATGCCTGAATGTAGCAGTGAGCTGAGGTTCCTAGGAAGGACCACCAACAGACCGCCTGAGACCCTACCTTGGGCTCACTGTGGCTTCCTTTCAAGTGGCAGCTCATAGTGAGCAAAAGGCTTTTCACTCCAAGAAACCTGGGTTCGAACCCTGCTCTGTCCAGTGCACCCCTCTGTCCCCACCCCAGTGGGGTGCAAAGACCCACTGGGGTAATGCCTGTGGGGCTTGGAATGTGGCAGAATTGGGGGCACCGTCCTTTCCAGGGCACTGTGGGCAGAAAGTCCTGCCTTTACCTTGTGCTGTGTGACCTTGGGCTCATGGTCAACCTCTCTGAGGCTCTGCTTCCTCCTCTCTAAGTAGAGTTTTGATGATGAAACAAGAGGACAAGTTTTTACCCAAACCTTGTGCCTCAAGGCTGGAGGCTTCCCAGCCACCTCATTTAATTCTCAACCCTGCCTCCACCATGTGCCTCCACATTCCCCCCAATATTCCTTATAACTTCATTATGTATTATGCTTACTATTTATCACCTGACTGCCCCACTGGAATGTCAGCTCCCAGAGGGCAAGGATCTTTGTTTTGTTTTCTGATGGCCACAAGTACTAGAACAACGCATGCAGTAGGTGCTCAGTAAGTGCTGTCAAGTGAATCCATAAGTTCCCTAGCACAGAGCCTGACCTTGGACGTGGGCTCAGTCACTGCCCACTGCTTCTCTCTAGTGCTCCCTCCCTCTCTGGCGGCCCCACAGCTGGGCCTGCCTTACCACCTACGGTAGGGATGGGGACGGCGACAGGGCCTGACACTCAGCAGACCCCAGTCTGCGGTGCAGTTCCCGCACAGGTGTGCACATGTCCAGGTACTTGTGGTCACTCACTTCTTTCCTTTCTTTACGTGTTCTTTATTTCAACAGCAGTTTTTCAGTTCCTGCCACGTTTATCATACAACCCCGGGCTGGGCACGATGGAGATAGAAGGGTTAAAGGGATTTCAGTTGAGTCAGCAGGCATTCTTCACTGATGTTGGGGGAACAGGTCCTCAGGAAGCTGGTCCTTCTGAGAGGAGGTCATAGTCTAATGGGGAGAGGGGCAGAAACGGGCAGGTGAGAGAGCAGCTTATGGGCAAGGCACTGACGGGGCACAGGTGTGTGTGTGTGTGTGTGTGCATGCACGTGTGTTCATGTGTGTGTCCGTGCACTATGTGTAGAGGGCCTGGCTGGTAGGCAGATCACGGAACTCCCCAAGCCCTCTTCCTCTCACTCCACTCACCGTTCCCAGCCCTGCGTCAGGCTCCAGTGGAGGGACATGGCACTGAACAAGGAAGACAAGACCCCTGCTGTCAAGGAGCCCAGTCAATTGGGGGGTGGGAGTAGAGAGTGTCATTAAACAGGCAGAGGGTGGGAGCAGTGGTTCTTGGGTCCTGGTCACCAGTGCACAGGCCTTCTGGGTCCCTGAGCCTCAGCCTAGAAAGTCTGGAACTATCTGAGCCTTGAACCTGGATCTGCACAGCCTGTGGAAGCCTCTGTCCCACCTTTTCTGGGGTGACCATCAGAGCCTCCCCACCAGCTCACAGGGGCCCAGGCCAGGCCAACTCGGGACTGTCTCAGGGGAGGCCCCTGAGGAGTGAAAAGGGGAGTGGCTTGTCTCTTCCCTACCAAGTCTACTGGGTTCCGGGCTCTGGTTTCCTTTCTGCAGCAGGTGACCCTGGGACTCCAGTCTTCCTGCTTGGGAGCTGCTGAAGTTGGGGTGAGAGTAGAGGGAGCCACCCTGGGATGTCCTGGAAGACCCAGCGCAGATCTGGCTTCCTCCAGAATTCCAGCCCCTCCCTGCCTATTCTCCCATTTATCCCCTGCCAGGGCATCATCATTTTCTAGAGAAACTAGAACTGACCCTGACAGGACAGCGGTTGCTCAGAGTCCACTGAGAATACAACCAATTAAATGGGGAAACACAGGAGAAGACCTCCACAGCGGGGCAGGGCAAGTCCATCAGAAGAATAAACAGACTCAAAACAATAGGGGGCTCCTGGCTCCTGGTTACCAAGCTGCTCATGCCGAGGATGCACCTGAAAACTCCTTTCAGCGAAGGCCGCCTACCAGTCTCGCTCCTCATAATTAGTACATCAGGAAAACAGCAACCCTAGCAGCAGCTGCTTGTTTAGCTGGGACGCATCTGCCAAGAGCTGGGCTCATGGATTTGTCACCTGGGGCTTCAGGGCCCATTTAACCCACTCAGACATGAAGGTGCTGGGAGGGGGAGACTGGGGTGAGCCCTGGGAGGGGGAATCTGGAGTCAGCGACCAGGACCCTGCATTTTGATGCTGAGAGGAGCTTGGAGACCTTTGGCCCAATGTCCTCCTGCAGATGCTGAAACAGGAGGAGAGGGTCCTGGAACCTTCCTTCCCGCACTCGGGTGGAGGATTTTCAGATCTTGCAGTCCCCTCCATGGCAGCTGTCACACATGGGATCTCGGAGTCAGAGCTTCTTTCATGAGCCCCAAGACACTTTCATAAAAGCTTTGAATCACAGAATCTGAGCATCTGCTCCCTTTCACAGAACCTCAGAATCCCAGAATCCCAGAATCATTTGTGGACTCACAGACTCAAGACTCTCAGAATGAAGGGATCTCTGGAGAAGACTTGGAGCCTCACCCACAGCCCAGACCCCTGGAATCACAGAACAATCGGGAGAAGAGTGGAGCTGAAATAGACGTCGTGGAATCAGCATCTCAGCACAGGACGTGACCTTAGTCCAGCTCCCCCGGTCATGCGGGAAGTCTTCCCTTCACTGTTCCTTGAGAAAGAGCTTGAATCCTCCTAAGGATTAGGAGGTCACCTCTGCCAGGGGAGTCTGCCCCACTCTTTGGCAGATCTGTTGATGCTGAACCTAAATGTGCTTCCACATGTTCCACCCCACCTTCTGCCCACACTTCCTGCCTCCCCCCACCCACCCCACACCCCTGAGGAGCTAAATGTGAGAAATGATGAACCTGACACTGTTGAAGAAGCCACGTTTTTCCTGACAAACACAAGAACCAGCTTGACCCTTGGGCTGGAGGGTCCTGTCCTTTTCTGAGGCAGAGCCTGGACACTGGCCATGGACACAGCAGCCATTGAAGCTGCCGTTCACCAAGGCCTCTGTTCACCAAGGCCAGAGCCGACTGCTCAGGCTGGGGCCTGCATGCCAGGGAGGGGCACCTCCTTCCAGAGGGGACCAGTGAGGGACACAGGAGGATGGGGAGAACCTACATGAAAGGAGGAAGAAGGAGGCCCCGCATCTTGGCGGGCATGAAGGGAGGGGTGATGCCCCTTCTCAGGGTCTGAAAGAATGCCCAGAGCCAGGAGTGGGCAGACAGGGCTGGTCTGTGGGCCAGCTGGTCAGCTGACTGGTCAGAGTTATCCCAGCCCTGTCACTGACCATGGGACAAATTTGGGCACATTACTCAATGCCTCAGAGCCTCAGTTTCTCCATCTGCGAAATGGGATCATGAAGCCCCCTCTGTGTGATTGGTGTGGGGCTGTGCT
>NW_016826753.1:0-323 GCF_001698545.2 Rhinopithecus bieti
GAGAAGGGATATTTTGGATGGCATTGAAACTTATGGCGACAAACGAAATATCCTCTGATAAACTAGAACCAAGCATTCTGAGAAACCACTTTTTGATGTGTTAATTCATCTCACAGAGTTACAGGATACTATTCATGGATTAGTTTGGTAGTACTCTTTTGGGGGAATCTGAGGAAGGATATTTTGGATCACATTGAAGCCAACGGTGACAAAGGAGACATCCTTAGATAAAAACTAGAAAGAAACTTTCTGAGAAAGTTCTTTGTGATGTGTGAATTTATGTCACAGAGTTACAACTTTCTTTGCATGGAGCAATTTGCAAA
>NW_016826754.1:0-1669 GCF_001698545.2 Rhinopithecus bieti
GGCATTTAATCTTAAGACTTCCCTCTTGGCACTGCTATTGCTGTATATCATAGGTTTTGGTATGCTGTGTTTTATTTTCACTTGTTCCAAAAAATGTTTAATTTCCATCTTAATTTCTTTATTGACCTAGTGACTGTTCAGGAGCATGCTATTTAATTCCCATGTATTTACATAGTTTCCAAAGTTCCTCTTGCTGTTGATTTCTAGCTTTGTTCCACTGTAGCCTGAGAAGATACTTGATATGATTTTGATTTTAAAATTTAAGACTTGTTTTGTGACCTAACTTGTAGTCTGTCTAAGAGAATGTTCCATGTGCTGATGAAAAGAATGTATATCGGGTAGAATGCTTTGTAAATGTCTATTATGTCCATTTGGTCTCAAGTCTAATTTAAGACCAACGTTTGTTAATTTTTGTCTGATGATCTGTCTGGTGCTGTGAGCAGGATGTTGAAATCCCCCACTATTATTGTATTGTATCTATCTCTTTTTTCAGGTCTAGGAATATTGGATTTCTGAATTTGGGTGCTTGATGTTGGATGTATATGTGTTTGGATTTGTTATATCCTCTTGCTAAGTTGATCTCTTTATCATTACATAATGACCTTTTTGTCTTCTTTAAAACGATTTTGTTGTACAGTTTTAAGTATACCTAGTCTTGCTTACCGTTGATTTTCATTTGTGTGGAATATCTTTTTCCACCTCTTTATTTTTAGTTTATTTGTGTCTTTATGGGTAAGATGAGTATCTTACAGGCAGCATTTAATTATGCTATGGTTTTATTATTTTTTTTTTATTTTTTGAGGCAGAGTCTTGCTCTGTCACCTGGACTGGAGTGCAGTGGCTGGATCTCAGCTCACTGCAAGCTCCACCTCCCGAGTTTATGCCATTCTCCTGCCTCAGCCTCCCGAGGAGCTGAGACTACAGGTGCCTGCCACCTCGCCCGGCTAGTTTTTTGTATTTTTTTTAGTAGAGACGGGGTTTCACCGTGTTTGCCAGGATGGTCTCTATCTCCTGACCTCTTGATCCGCCCGTCTCAGCCTCCCAAAGTGCTGGGATTACAGGCTTGAGCCACCGCGCCCGGGGCTATGGTTTTAAAAAATTCATTCTGCCAATCTTTATCCTTTAAGTAGAGCATTTATTCTATTTATATTCAAGGTTAACATTGATATATAAGATTTTGTTCCTGTTATATTGTTGTTTTCAAGTTATTTTATAACTTCTTTTCTTCTTTATTTTCTCTGTCTTTGTGGTTTGATGAAATTCTGTCAAGTTGCCATTTTATATTTTCCCTTGCTCCTGGTGCAATTGTTTTATACAAACTGTGAATTTTATATCTTTTGTATATTTTTGTGAATATCAACTTTTTTTCCATGTTTAAGAACCTTTTGAGCATTTCCTGTAGGACTAGATTAGTGGTGAAAAAGTCTCTTAGCATTTGCTTGTCTAGAGAAAACTTTAATTCTCCTTCATTTATGAAGTTTATCAAAAGATACAAACTTCTGGCTGACAGTGTTTTCTTTAAGCACTTTGTGAAGATACCATCTCATTCACTTCTGGCCTGCAAGGTTTCTGTTGGAAAGTCTGCTGTTAGTTTGACACAGTTTCCTTTATAGGTGACTAGATATGTTACTCTTGCTGATTTTAAAATACTTTCACTTTTACTTTAGAC
>NW_016826755.1:0-693 GCF_001698545.2 Rhinopithecus bieti
CAGCGTTGCCGCTGGATCTTAACGCCGTCACACGGGGTGAAGTTCCAACAGGTGTATTTGGAGGGACATGGCATTGAGGTTGTGGCAGCGTTGCCGCTGGATCTTAACGCCGTCACACGGGGTGAAGTTCCAACAGGTGGATTTGGAGGGACATGGCATTGAGGTTGTTGCCGCTGGAGTAGGGAGCACAGATTTGCCCAGAGGCTCAGTTCAGCCTGCTCTCAGTAGGAGGGTCCCTGGGCGGCTGAGCCTCTGTACCTGAGCACGCAGGCCCCGGTTTGGGTCTGGAGTCTGCTCTGGCTGCCACCACTTCCCCACCTGAGGCTGTGGCTCACTTAAGGCTGAGTGTGTGCGGGGCCAGAATGGGTGAATCTCTGCCCACTTGTCCCTGCTCCCTAGAGCTCTGTCCCAGTGATGAGCCACACCTCAGGGCTCTTTAAGTGCCACTGTTGGGTGCCATGCCTTGAGCTTGAGGGAGACCGAGAGGCCCGGGATGGCACTGGGGTGTTGATAGGAGGAGGTGGGGTGGTAAGAAGAGTCTATGAGTACAAGTGGGGCCTGGGAGCTGCCCAGCCAGGGCAGTGCAAAGCAGTGAGAAGGTGAGGTCGAGGGAGGGGGCGCCGCCTCACTGCCCTCAGAGGGAGGGGGCGTGGCCTCACTGTCCACAGAGGGAGGGGCGTGGCCTCACTGCCC
>NW_016826756.1:0-3123 GCF_001698545.2 Rhinopithecus bieti
GCGGAGCCGGCGAGCGCGGGGCCGAGCCGCGGGGCAGGTGGGCGCCGGGCAGGCTGGGGGCGGGGTGGGCTGCAGGCCCCGGGATGTCTAGGGGGAGGGGCCTCAGGTGGAGTCGGACGGAGGCGTCTCTGCCGTGGGCTTCTGAGATGGCCCCTTGTGAATACCGGGGACTCGTGAATCCCCGAGGCCGCAGTTGGCGGCTCTGGGGCCCGGGAGGCGGGCCGAGGGCTGAGTGGAGCCCGGTTCCGCGGCCGGCGAAGGCAGAGCCCCAGCTCTCGGTGGGGTCAGCCCGGGGCTGGCACAGCTGGCTCACGGAGAGGGTGGGGGCAGCGCCGCGGAGAGGGGAACGGAGCTGGGACGGGCTGCAGGAGGAATGGCCGCAGGCCCGCAGCAGGAGGGGGCGACCACCCGGTGGCGGAGGAGGCTGTGGGGGGCGGGGGTCACAGGCTGGGGCCTCCCCCGGGGCTGAGACGCAGTAGCGGCCCTGCGCTCCTTCTGGAGGATGCTCGAAGCCCGGCCCTCCAGGACGCAGGGCAGTGACGCTGCCGGTGCCGCTGCGGGGCGGGGGCTGCGGGCACTGCTGCTGTCCCTGACCGCAGCCACCGGGAGTTTGGGCTCCATGGGGGAGAGATCTGCTTACCAGCGCCTGGCTGGGGGCGAGGAGGGACCGCAGGTAATGGGGAAGGCCAGAGGGCAGCCAGATACCTGGGCGCAGACCCCTTGGTCTGCTGTGAGCCGGGCCCAGCCCTGCCCTCTGCAGCAGCCTCTCAGGAGTGAGGGTGTCCGCTCCTGGGCCAGGGGACAGAGGGCGGAGTGTTTGTGTGGGTGTGGCGGTGGCGACTTAGTGATGCTGGCATCTGTCTCCGTGTGCATGGGTCCCCTGGGACCCCAAAAAGCTGCCCGTTGGGCTTCCTTCTATGCCCCAAGGGAGTCCAGGAAGCACTGCTAGGATTGGGGTTCAGTCTTTTAGGAGAACTGAGTCTGTATGTCCTGGACATTCCCATTTACCAGCCTTTTGAATATGAATGTCAAGCCAGATGTCCTTGTTTGCTTTTGGAAATACGGTCACTGTATTGATGGACCAGGCAGCTTCCCTCCCCCTCGGAAAGCACTTCCTCTCCCGGCCGGCAGAGGGCAGTAGCTGACAGGAGAAAGGGGGGCTCGGCAGGAGCGTTGGGGCCTACGGTCGGGCGTTTTCCTGGGCTAGGAGAAAGGGGGCCAGGCCGGGCGCGGTGGCTCACGCCTGTCATATCAGCACTTTGCGAGGCCGAGGCGGGCAGATCACCTGAGGCCAGGACGCTGAGGTCAGGAGTTCGAGACCAGCCTGGCCAACATGGTGAAAATACAAAAAAAAAAAAAAAGAAAAAAATCAACTGAACGTGGTGGCAGGTGCCTGTAATCCCAGCTACTGGGGAGGCTGAGGCAGGTCAATCACTTGAACCCAGGATCGCGCCATTGCGCTCCAGCCTGGGCGATAGAGCAAGACTCTCAAGAAGGGGGAGGGGGGACGGTCCAGGAGCTCGCCTGGCTCTGACGCCACATTCTTTGCTTCTTCCCGCATCTGGATTACTGGTCCAGTTACAGGTCTTGTTCTTACTGGGCATCCAAGGAAGGGAGGGTCAGGCATGGGGTTCTGGTGACTTTGAGACACATATTTCTGGGGACAGCTAGAGTTTTTAATCTAGCCATTCTGATCCAGCAGACTCGTTTTGAAGTAGAGGGAATAACCCTGCTTAAATTCTTCCCCAGTCCCCGGTCCCTGCGTCTCCTTCCAGGTGTGTTTGGTGCCAGGGTAGGCTGTAGGCTTCTCTGATGCAAGGGCATAGTCAGCCAAAGTTTGGGAAAAAGTCAGCGCCAGTGTATCATAGGCCTGAGCTTGTCCACCTGACCTCAGCCCCCACTCAGTGCACACCTGTATCTCCACAAGCTTTGTGGGGTGGATGGCAGGGGGATGAGGAAGAGGGACTGAAGCTGGGGGTGTCCTCCTCCCCACCTCCTGGAGTTAGACCAGGAAATGGCTGTCCCGTTTGGCATCATTAGGGAGGTCAAGCGCTGGGAGAGGCCCTGGGAAGGGAGCCTGGGATGCTGATTCCCCAAAGCCCTGTTCTCCAGCTGCCCACTCCTCCAGCCAGCTGGGGCTCCTTGAGCTGGTGGCCAGCTGGATAGGGACAAGAGAGCAGTGTGCAAGAAACAGGGCTCCCTAGGCATGGCTCAGTGGTGGGGGGGGGGGTGCCTGGGGAGCTGGAGAGGGCTTCCTGCAGCTGTCAGGTGTGTCTGGGGGCCGTGGCGAGGGGGGTGTAAGAGCAGCTGGCACCCTTCGAGGAGGGCCAGAGAGATCGTTTGTCAGTTCTGGAAACATGGGGCCCACGGGGGCTTGATAGAGTGTCTCTAGACCCCTTACTCTGAGGCTGCGGTCTGTGTCCGGGGTGTTATACAGGAGACATCCTACAGCTTCGAGGTGGGGGCATCCCATCAGGAGTCTCAGGGCATGTTTGTTTGTTTCGAGGGGGTTTGGGAACTTGGCCACCTGGTCTGGGTAGGAGGCACCCTGGGTGTTTGGGCAGCAGACAAGGCAACCCTGCGGGAGGGGGTGGGGATCTTCACCCCACCCTACCCTTGCTCTTGGCTGGGCTGCCCCACTCTGGCAGGCTGCCGGCCTCCTATTTCCGTCGGGCACCAGGGTAACAGGGCCACATTAGGGTCTGAGCCAGGAGACGCCCAGCCACGGCTGGGACTGAGGAGTGGGGGAGGGTCTCTAAAGAGTCATCTGCAGGGCCCAGCAGAGCCTCTGGGGCCCAAGCCTCCCACTCAGGCTGTGCTAGTCCCCACGTCCCCACACAAGCCCGTGTGGGGGTCCACAACCCTGCTTTGTACATGCTGTTTGAGTCACATAGCCCCCCCCACCCCAAAGTCCCAGGAGTTGTCTGCAACTGTGAGGGCTGGGGTAGAAGCCAGAGACAGGAGCCTTGTGTATGGGGAGGCGGGGGGCCAGCGCGGGTGGCTGGGAGGAAGAGTCCCCCCCATTCCTGCTGCCCTCTTGGCAGCGGTTCAGAAAGGTCCTTTTTCAGCCAGTGTCAGAGCTGCTCAGCTGGGGAGGGAGGGAGGGAGGGAGGCAGGCAGGAG
>NW_016826757.1:0-1776 GCF_001698545.2 Rhinopithecus bieti
TAAAAGTTATTTTTCTACTTTCTTCTGTTGGCAAAGCAGTTGCTGCTACAGATTGAATGCATTTGGGCCATCTGTGGATTACTGGGTTAAGGAGTTTTGATTAGGGAGGTTATGGGTTGTCAGTGGCCTCAGTGTTTTGGGCTACACCCTTGTTTACACTGACAACAAGGTGGTATTGGAGTGTTATAGGGTCATGGAGAAGACCTTCAATTATCAATTATATGTTTTAAATTTACCCTGGCTTTTAAAGGAATAAGGTACACTGTTTTCTCTTTACTACTTCTATCTCTCTCTTTCTCTCTCTCTCTCTTTGACTCTCTGTCTCTCTCTTTCTCTCTCTTACTCCCTCTGTCTCTCTCTCTCTGCCTCTCTTTCTCTCTCTTTGACTCTTTCTCTTCAACCTCCTCTCCCAGTTTCTCTTTCCCCTCTGCTGGTCTTTCCCTGCCTCTGCCAGCTGCTTATGCTGTTGTTCTCCCCTCTCCTTCCTCTTCCCCTAGGGAAGGGACCATCAGGAGTGGAGCTACTTTTTCTCCCCTGAGAAGAAAGGAAAGGGGAGTTCTGAATATTTTCTTACTACTGGAGGTTTGTGTGAGGTTTGACCCCCTGAAATTTGTGGAAGGCTCAACCCCTCAAACCAGGGGGTGTCTTGCCTTGCCTGCCCCAGAAGGCTGAACCCCTCATATCAGAGGGTGTCTTGCCTTGCTGCCCTGGAAAGCTCAACCCCTCAAACCAGGGGATGTCTTGCCTTGCTGCCCTGGATGGTTGACCAAAAGAGGTCAACTACTTCTATCTCTCTCTTACTACTTCTATCCCTTCCCCCCTCTGAAGGTCCCTTGCATACTTCCCACTCATGTTGTCCTCTCTGGCTGCTCCCCCAAGGGAGAATTAGGCCCCTCTTAGCACTGGCATTCTGGTGTAAATCCCATGGCAGGATCCTTCCTAAGCCATATGGGGTAGCTACAGAACAGTGGAGAGGACCCACTCACTCCATCCAGCAGTAGGACTTGTCACCATCCACATGGACGACACTGCAAGTAGGGTTGTTAGTGATCATTCATGCACACACATATTTAGCCTTCCAGAATTTGACCACAAAGGAAGTACTTTACCAGTTCCTGCGGCTTCTCCTTCCTTGGTCTGTGCACAGAGTCATCGTGGCAGTGTGTGAGGATCCTTTACCCTAGGTTGCCTGCTGGTTTGTTTCCGAGTTGCTGAGAGCTCACTGAGTGAGTCCTGATTTCTCACCCCTGAGGCCGTCACAAGAGGGTGGGGCATGCCTCCACACAAGAGAGAACCAGAGACTGCCCCCAGAGGGGAATGTAATCACGGGCAAGCCCCCAAATTGTTATAAATAAAGTTTCAGTGCCACAAATGGAATAGCACTAGAATATAACATTTTCTTTTTTTTTTTCTTCTCAGCAAGGCAATTTACTTCTATAGAAGGGTGCGCTCTCACAGATGGAGCAATGGTGAGCACACACCTGGACAAGGGCAGGGAAGGGGGGTTCTTATGCCTGACCCACGTGACTGCTGCTGCTGTGTCCTTCCCCTATTGGCTAGGGTTAGATCTATAGGCTAAACTAATTCCGATTGGCTAATTTAAAGAGAGTGACAGGGTGAGTGGTTTGGCGGGAAAAATGGTTACAGAGCAGGAAATCAGAATGAGTCAGGGTGGAGAATGAGTCAGGGAAGAGCAGGTAATCGAAAAACGTTGCTTTATGAGGAAGTTAAGTTTAAAAGTAGAAGACAGGCCGGGTGCGGTGGCTCATGCCTGTA
>NW_016826758.1:0-7612 GCF_001698545.2 Rhinopithecus bieti
CTCAGGCAGAAACCAGAAGGAAGCTTTCTGTGAACCTGGCCTGTATCATGTGAATTCCACTCACACAGTTAACCTTCTCTTTTCATTGAGCAGTATCATAACCCTGTTCTTGTTTAGACTGTGAAGAAATATTTAGGAGTTATTTGAGGTTTACAATGAGAAAGGAAACGTCTTCAGATAGAAACTGGAGAGAAGCTTTCTGAGGAGCTGCTTCATGACGTGTGCATTCCACTCAGAGAAATATACCTTTCTTCTCCTAGAGGATTCTGGAATCCCTTTGGAGAAAAAGCTACCAAGAGACATTCGGGAGTATAGGGATGGCTATAGTGAAAAAGAAAATATCCTCAGAAAAAAACTGGAAAGAAGATTTCTGTGGAACTGCTTCATGTTAGATATATCTATTCATCTCACATAGTTAAATCCTTTCCTATATTATGCAGCTTGGAAACTTCGTCATGCATGTATCCGTGAAGGAACATTGGGAGCACATTCAGGACTTCGGTGAAAGAGGAGATATCATCAGATAAAAACTGGAAATAAGCTTTCTGAGAAACTACTTGTGATGTATGCATTCCACTCAAGGAGTTATACCTCTTTTCTCACAAGGCAGGGTTTCCACACTGTTCCTGTGAAACAGAAAAGTGATATTTTGGAGCACACTGAGGTCTATGGCGAATAGTGAAATATACTGAAATAAAATTGAGGAAGAACCGTTCCAAGAATCTGCTCTCTGATATGAGCATTCACCTCACAGAATTTATGCTTACTCTATGTTGTTCAGTTTCGAAATTCTCTCTTTAAAAGATATTTAGTGATGCCCGGCGGCTTGTGGTGAGCAAGGAAACATCTTCTGATTAAACCTGCAGAGTAACTTTCTGAGCAACTGCTTTGTGATGTGTGTATTCATCTCATGGATTTAAACCATTCTTTGGATTGAGCAGATTGAAATCACTGTTTTTGTGGAATCTGAGGAAGGACATTTGGAAACGATCCTTACAATATGGAGGAAGAAATATCCTCAGGTAAAATCCAGAAGGAAGCTTTTTGTGAAACTACTCTGTGTCATGTTCATTCCTCTTGCTTAGTTAAGCCTCTCCTTAACTTGAGAAGTTTTATAACCCTCTGTATGTTAAGCGTGTGATGGGACATTCGGGAGCACTTTGAGGCTTATGGTGAAAAAGGAAATATGTTCAGACAAAAACGGGAGACAAACTTTCCGAGGAACCGCTTTGTGATGTGTGCATTCCACTCACAGAAATATACCTTTCTTCACCTAGAGGATAACGGAATCCCTTTTGGAGAAAAAGGTATCAAGAGACATTCGGCAGTATAGGGACGGCTATGGTGAAAAAGGAAATATCCTCAGACAAAACTGGAAAGAAGATTTCTGTGAAACTGCTTCATGTTAGATATATCTATTCATCTAGCATAGTTCAAACCTTTCTTATATTACGCAGTTTGGAAAGTCTGTCATGCACGAATCCATGAAGGGACATTCGGGAGCACATTCAGGCCTACGGTGAAAGAGGAGTTATCTTCGGATAAAACTGGATAAAAGCTTTCTGAGAAACTACTTGTGGTGTATGCATTCCCCTGAGGAAGTTATACATACTTTTTTTCTCACAAGGCAGTGTTTAAACACTCTTCCTGTGTAACCAAAAAAGTGATATTTTGGAGCGCACTGAGAACTATGGCAAATAGTGAAATATACTGAAATAAAATCGAGAAAGAAGCATTCCAAGAATCTGCTCTCTGATATGTGCATTCACTTCACAGAATTTATGCCTACTCTATGTTGCCCAGTTTCAAAAATCTGTCTCTGAAGAATCTGTGAAGGGATATTTAGTGACGCCCGGAGGCTTGTGGTGAGCAAGGAAACATCTTCCGATGAAACCTGAAGAGTAACATTCTGAGAAACTACTTTGGGATGTGTGTATTCGTGTCCTAGATTTAAACCATTCTTTGCATTGAGCAGATTGAAATCACTGTTTTTGTGGAATCTGAGGAAGGACACTTGGGAACGATCCTTAGGACACGGAGAAAGAAGTATCCTCACGTAAAATCCAGAAGGAAGCTTTCTGTGAAACTACTCTGTGTCGTCTTAATTCCTCTCTCTTAGTTAAGCCTCTCCTTACATTGCGTAGTTATATAACCCTGTGTATGTTCAGCGTGTGATGGGACATTCGGGAGCACTTTGAGGCTTACGGTGAAAATGGAAATATGTTCAGACCGAAACTAGAGAAGCTTTCCGAGGAACTGCTTTGTGACGTGTGCATTCCACTCACAGTGTTATACCTCTCTTCTCATACAGTGTCGGGGAAACCCTTCTGGAGAAACAGGTACCAAGTGATATTCGGGAGTATGTTAATGCCGATGATGAAAAGGGAAATAGCCTCAGACAAAACCTGGAAAGAAGCTTTCTAGGAAACTACTCTGTGATATATGTAATCATCTCACAGAGATAAAGGTTTCCTTACATTACACAGCTTGAAAACTGTCATGGACGGATCCACGAAGGTACTTCCGGGAGCACACTCAGGACTATGGTGAAAGAGGAAATATCTTCAGATAAAAACTGGAAAGAAGCATTCTGTGAATCTGCTTTTTTCTATGTTTATTCTTCTCACATACATGAAGCTTTCTTTACATTACACAGTTTGGAAACTCCCTCGTGGATGGATCCATGAAGGGATATTTGGGATCACATTCGGGCCTATGGTCAAATAGGAAATAGAGTCAGATAAAAACTGGAGAGAAGCTTTCTGAGAAACTGCTTGGTGATGTGTACCTTCCACTCCGGTGGTTTTAATGTTCTTCTCATAAGGCACAGTTTGAACACTGTTCCTGTAAAACCGAAAGAGTGATATTTGGAGCACATTGAAGACTATGGCAAAAAGTGAAATGTCGTCCAATAAAAAACAGAAAGAAGCACACGAAGAAACTGCTCTCTGACTTGCCCATTCTTTTCACAGGGTTAAAGCTTACTCTACATTTCCCAGTTTGAAAGTCAGCCTCTGAGGGTTCTGCGAAGGGATAGTTAGTGAAAACTGGAAGCCTGTGTTGAGCAAGGAAATGTCTCCCATCGAAAATTGGAGAGAAGCTTTCTGCGTAACAATATTGTGATGTTTTTATTCATCTGAAAGAGTTAAATCATTCCTTGGATTGAGCAGTTTGAAATCACTGTTTTTGTGGAATCTGAGAAAGGACATTTGGAGACGCTCTTTAGAATACCCAGAAAAAGAAATAACCTGAGAGAGAAACCAAAAGGAAGCTTTCTGTGAACCTGCTCTGTGTCACGTGAATTCCGCTCACACAGTTAAGCTTCTCTTTTCATTGAGCAGTATCATAACACTGTTTTTGTTTAGTCTGCAAAGGGATATTCAGGAGACATCTGAGAGTTACAGTGAGAAAGGAAACGTCTTCAGATAGAAACTGGGGAGAAGTTTTCTGAGGAGCTACTTTGTGACGTGTGCATTCCACTCACAGAAATATGCCTTTCTTCTCCTAGAGAATTCCAGAATCCCTTTTAGAAAAAAAGCTACCAAGAGACATTCGGGAATACAGTGACGGCTATGGTGAGAAAGGAAATATCCTCAGACAAAACTAGAAAGAAGATTTCTGTGAAACTGCTTAGTGTTAGATATATCTATTAATCTCGCATAGTTCAAATGTACCACATATTACACAGTTTGGAAACTCCGTCATGCAGGAATCCACGAAGGGACATTAGGGAGCACATTCAGTGCTAGGGTGAAAGAGGAGATATCTTCAGATAAAAACTGGATAGAAGCTTTCTGAGAAATTACTTGTGATGTATGCATTCCGCTCAGGGAGTTATACCTCTTTTCTCACTAGGCAGTGTTTAAACACTGTTCCTGTGTAAGGGAAAAAGTGATATTTCACAACACACTGAGGACTATGGCAAATAATGAATCATACTGAAATAAAATCGAGAAAGAAGTGTTCCAAGAATCTGCTCTCTGATATGTGCATTCACTTCACAGAATTTATGCTTACCCTACGTTGCCCAGTTTCGAAATTCTGTCTTTGAAGAATCTGTGAAGGGATATTTAGTTACGCCCAGAGGCTTGTGGTGAGCAAGGAAACATCTTCCGATGAAACCTGCAGAGTAACTTTCTGAGCAACTGCCTTTGCAATGTGTGTATTCATCTCATTGATTTAAACCGTTCTTTGGATTGAGCAGATTGAAATCACTGTTTTTGTGGAATCTGAGGAAGGACATTTGGGAACGATCCTTAGAACATGGAGAAAGAAATATCCTCAGGTAAAATCCAGAAGGAAGCTTTGTGTGAAACTACTCTGTGTCGTTTTAATTCCTCTTGCTTAGTTAAGCCTCTTTTTGCGTTGAGTAGTTATATACCCCTGTGTATGTTTAGCATGTGACGAGACATTCAGGGGCACATTGAGGCTTACGGTGTAAAAGGAAGTATGTTCAGACTGAAACTGGAGAGAAGCTTTCCAAGGAACTGCTTTGTGACGTGTGCATTCCAGTCACCATGTTATACCTCTCTTCTCATACGATGTCAGGGAAACACTTTTGGAGAAACAGATATGAAGTGACATTCGGGAGTGTGTGGATGCCGATGGTGAAAAGGGAAAGAGCCTCAGACAAAAACTGGAAAGAAGCTTTCTAGGAAACTACTCTGTGATATCTGTAATAATCTCACATACATAAAGCTTTCTTTAAATTACGCAGCTTGGAAACTGTCATGGACGGATCCACGAAGGGACCTTCAGGAGCACATTCTGGACTCTGGTGAAAAAGGAAATATCTTCAGATAAAAACTGGAAGGAAGCTTTCTACGAAACTGCATTTTGCTATGTTTATTCATCTCACATAGATTAAGCTATCTTCATAATATGCAGCTTGGAAACTCCCTCGTGGATGGATCCATGAAGGGATATTTGGGATCACACTCGGGCCTATGGTGAAATAGGAAATAGAGTCAGATAAAACTGGAGAGAAGCTTTCTGAGAAACCGCTTGGTGATGTGTGCATTCCACTCAGGGAGTTATAACTTTCTTCTCATAAGGCACAGTTTGAACACTGTTCCTCTAAAACCATAAGAGTGATATTCAGAGCGCATTGAAGATTATGGCAAAAAGTGAAATGTCGTCCAATAAAAAACAGAAAGAAGCATTCAAAGTAACTGTTCTCTGACATGTCCATTCTTTTCACAGGGTTAAAGCTTACTCTACATTTCCCAGTTTGAAAGTCGGTCTTTGAGGCTTCTGCGAAGGGATTGTAAGTGGCGACCGGAGGCCTGTGTGAGGCAAGGAAATGTCTTTCATCGAAAATTGGAGAGAAACTTTCTGCGCAACTCTTTTGTGATGTTTGCATTCATCTCATAGAGTTAAATCATACTTTGGATTGAGCGGTTTGAAATCACTGTTTCTGTGGAATCTGAGAAAGGACATTGTGAAACGTTCTTTAGAATATCCTGAAAAAGAAATAACGTCAGAGAGAAACCAAAGGAAGCTTTCTGTGAAACTGCTCTATGTCACGTGAATNGAAAAGAAATAACGTCAGAGAGAAACCAAAGGAAGCTTTCTGTGAAACTGCTCTATGTCACGTGAATTCCACTCACACAGTTAAGGTTCTCTATTCATTGAGCAGTATCATAACACTGTTTTTGTTTAGTCTGCGAAGGGATATTCTGGAGCCTTTTGAACCTTACAGTGACAAAGGAAACGTCTTTAGATAGAAACTGGAGAGAAGCATTCTGAGGAGCTGCTTTGTGGTGGGTGCATTCCACTCACAGAAATGTACCTTTCTTCTCCTAGAGGATTTCAGAATCCCTTTTGGAGAAAAAGCTACCAAGAGATATTCAGGAGTAGAGGGATGGCTATGGTGAAAAAGGAAATATCCTCAGACAAAAAGTGGAAAGAAGATTTCTGTGAAACTGCTTTGTGTTACATATATATATTCATCTCGCATAGTTAAAACTTTTCGGACATTACGCAGTATGGAAACTCCATCATACAAGGAACCGCGAAGAGACATTCGGGAGCATATTAAGGCCTACAGTGAAAGAGGACATATCTTCAGATAAAAACTGGAGAGAAGCTTTCTGAGAAACTATTTTGTGATGTATGCACTCCATTCATGGAGTTATACCTCTTTTCTCACAATTCAGTGTTTCAACACTGTCCCTGTGATACCGAAACAGTGATATTTCAGAGCGCATTGAGGACTCTGGCGAATAGTGAAATATACTGAAATGAAATCGAGGAAGAAGCGTTCCAAGTATTATCTCTCTAATGTGTGCATTCAATTCACAGAGTTAATGCTTACTCTATGTTGCCCAGTTTCGAAACTCTGTCTTTGAAGGGATATTTACTGTGAAGGGATATTTACTGACGCCCAGAGGCTTGTGGTGAGTAAGGGAACGTCTTCCGATGAAACCTGCAGAGAAACATTCTGAGCAAATGCTTTGCAATGTGTGTATTCGTCTCAGAGAGTTAAACCATTCTTTGGATCGAGCAGCTTGAAATCACTGTTTTTGTGGCATCTGAGGAAGGATATTAGGGAAGGATTTTTAGAATATGGAGAAAGAAATATCCTCAGGTAAAATCCAGAGGAATCTTTCCGTGAAACTGCTCTGTGTTGTCTTAATTTTTCTCACTCAGGTAAGCCTCTCTTTTCATTGAGCAGTTTTCTAACCCTGTGTATGTTTGGCGTGTGATGGGATATTCGTGAGCACCTTGAGGCTTGTGGTTTAAAAGGAAATATGTTGAGACTGAAAACAGAGAGAAGCTTTCCGAAGAATTGCTTTGTGACGAGTGCCTTCCACTCACTTGTTATACCTCTCTTCTCATACAGTGTCAGTGAAACCATTTTGGAGAAACAGGTACCAAGTGATATTCAGGAGCATGGTGCTGCTGATGGTGAAAAGGGAAATAGCCTCAGAAAAAAACTGGGAAGAAGCTTTCTAGGAAACTACTCTGTGATATGTGTAATCATCTCACATTGATAAAGCTTTCTTTACATTACGCAGCATGGAACCTGTCATGGACGGATCCATGAAGGAACCTTCGGGAGCACATTCAGAATTATGGTGAAAAAGGAAATATCTTCAGATAAAAACTGGAAAGAAGGTTTCTGTGAATCTGCTTCTTGCTATGTTTATTCATTTCACAAAGATGAAGCTTCCTTTACATTACGCAGCTGGGAAACTCCCTCGTGAATCGATCCGCGAAGGGATATTTGGGATCACATTCGGGCCTATGGTGAAAAAGGAATTACAGTCAGATAAAAACTGGAGAGAAGCTTTCTGAGAAACTGTTTGGTGACGAGTGCATTCCACTCAGGGTGGTATAATTTTGTTCTCATAAGGCACCGTTTTAACACTGTCCCTGTAAAACCAAAAGAGTTATATTTGGAGCACATTGAAGACTATGGCAAAAAGTGAAATGTTGTCCAATAAAAAACAGAAAGAAGCGCTCAAATAAACTGCTCTCTGACATGTCCATTCTTTTCACAGCATTAAAACCTTACTCTACAATTCACAGTTTGAAACTCGTTCTTTGAGGGTTCTGCGAAGGGATATTATGTGGAAACCGGAGGCCTGTGTCGAGCAAGGAAATGTCT
>NW_016826760.1:0-1167 GCF_001698545.2 Rhinopithecus bieti
ACTCACATTTATATGGCCAACTGATTTTTTACAAAGGTACCAAGGTACCAAGGTACAAGCAATGGGGAAAATATTGCTATTTAGATATATGGTGCTCAAACAATTAAATATCATTATGGTAAAAAAAAAAAAAAACAACTAACCTTTACCTTGCAACATTCTAAAAAAATTAACCAAAAGCTTATAGATCTAAACATAAGTGCTAAAACTCTCAAAGTCTAGGAGAAAACATAGGAAAAAAAATCTTAGTGATATTGGGTTAAGCAAAGATTTTAAAAATAAGACACAAAAGGCACAATCTATAAAATAATTATAAAATAGACTTCATTTTTATTATTTTAATCATATATTTATGTATTTATTTATTTATTTATTTATTTATTTATTTTTTAAATTTCAAGATGGAGTCTCACTCTGTCACCCAGGCTGGAGTTCAGTGGCAAGATCTCGGCTCACTGTAACCTCCACCCCATTGAGTTCAAGCGATTCTCCTGCCTCAGCCTCCTGAGTAATTGGGATTACAGGCGTCTGCCACTGTGCCCGGCTAATTTTTTTGTATTTTTAGTAGAGACGGGGGTTTCACCATCTTGGACAGGCTGGTCTTGAACTCCTGACCTCAATATCCACCCGCCTCAGCCTCCCAAAGTGCTGGGATTACAGGCGTGAACCACTGCGCCCGGCTCACATATCTATAATACATTCTTTTTTTGTTGTTGTTTTTAGACAAAGTCTCTCTCTGTTGCCCAGGCTGGAGTGTAATGGCACTATCTCAGCTTACTACAACCTCCACCTCCTGGGTTCAAGGAATTCTTTTGCCTCAGCCTCCCGAGTATCTGGGATTATAGGCGTGCACCACCATATCTGGCTAATTTTTGTATTTTTAGTAGAGACGAGATTTTGCCATGTTGGCTAGGCTGGTCTTGAACTCCTGACCTCAAGTGATCTGCCCACCTCAGCCTCCCAAACTGCTGGGATTACAGAGGGGAGCCACTGCGCCCAACCTTATAATACATTCTTTATTAGATTTTTAAGGTGTTTTTTAGATTATAAAATAATTATAATGTTTGTTATTACAATTCAAACAATGCCACTTTTAGACAAATAGGTAACCCTTAAAAATGGACATATGTGTGTGTGTGTGTGTGTGTGTATATATATATATATATA
>NW_016826761.1:0-1242 GCF_001698545.2 Rhinopithecus bieti
GCTAGAAACTTCAGAGCTCATACTTTCATCACCTATTCTGTGTTTGAGAAGCTGGAACTTGATAGCACTTTCCTTTAACACTAGGCATGGTGGCTCCCGCCTGTAATTCCAACACTTTGGGAGGCCAAGAGGGAAGGATTGCTTGAGTCCAGGAGTTCAAGACCAGCTAGGGCAACATGGAGAAGCCCCATCTCTACAAAAAAATACAAAAATTTGCCAGGCATGTTGGCACAAGCCTGTAGTCTGAACTTCGCTGGAGGCTAAGGTGGGAGGATTATCTGAGCCCGTGAGTTGGAGGCTGCACTCAGTTGTTATCGTGTGGCTGCACTCCAGGCTGGATGGCAGAGTAAGATCCTGTCTGAAAAAAAAGAAAAAGAAGGAAAGAAGGAAAGAAGGAAAGAAGGAAAGGAAGGAAAGGAAGGAAAGGAAGGAAAGGAAGGAAAGGAAGGAAGGAAGGAAGGAAGGAAAATAAATAAATCACCCAGTGAAAGGATAACTCAGGGAAAGATGGTGAGTTACCTAGACTTCTTGTTCTGTCCTTATTCTTTCAACATCCCACTATCTGGTCTCCCTTAGACACTAGCCAACAGGTGTCTCTCTGACTGTCACTGTCTGACCTTCCTTACACATTTCTAATCCCATAAAACCTCTATCATGGAGGCGCAGTCTACACTCCAGGTGGACGCTTTCGGATGCTTTCTCCCCATTCTTGCTCAGCTGTCCCAGGAATCCAAAGGGTCTGGCAAGAAGGGGAGTATCAGTGTGCCCCAGGACCCTCTCTTCAGGTTTCAGGATTTCCCTCTGCTCTCTGGAGTTACGTTTCTCAACAGGAAGAAATACATTCACCTGAGAATCCCACCGTGTCATAGGTAAACACGGGGGAAATATGGACATACTAGAGAAAAGCACATTCATACTAACAAGGCCTCTCCTCAGCACACACTCACATGCTCTCTCTCACACTCATACTTTCTAAAAAACATTCTAAAATCAATGTAATGGCAACATTAAACGGGAGTTGTGGGGAAAATCATCTTGGGTGATACAATAGAAAGGCTGTGGAATCCGTCAAACATGGGCTCCACTCCTGGTTTTGCCACACACTAGCTCTGTGACCTTGAGCAAGATGACCACTCTGTCTGAGCTGTTTTTTGGGGGACACATGTGGCCTTCTTCTACACTGTGAAGGCCTCATTGTCCCTTCAATCCCCCACCATGTCTCCAATCATGTAGCCCCTCTTG
>NW_016826762.1:0-1778 GCF_001698545.2 Rhinopithecus bieti
CAAATATTACAGGAGAATTTCAAATGTACAAACACAGAATATGAGAGTACTGCTTTTTTTTTTTGAGACAGTCTCACTCTGTCACCTAGGCTGCAGTGCAGTGGTGCGATCACAGACTATGGGTCTTCACCACCAAGCCTGGCTAATTTTTTTTTTCTTTTTTGAGATGGAGTCTCGCTCTGTTGCCCAGGCTGGAGTGCAGTGGTGCAATCTCGGCTCACTGCAAGTTCCGCCTCCCAGGTTCACGCCCTTCTCTTGCCTCAGCCTCCAGAGTAGCTGGGACTACAGGCGCACGCCACCACACCTGGCTAATTTTTTTTTTGTATTTTTAGTAGAGACGGGGTTTCACCATGTTAGCCAGGATGGTCTCGATCTCCTGACCTTGTGATCCACCCGCCTTGGCCTCCCAAAGTGCTGGGATTACAGGGGTGAGCTACCACGCTCGGCCTTTTTTTTTTTTTTAACAGAGATGGGGTTTTGCCATGTTGCCCACACTGGTCATGAAATTCAGAGCTCAAGCGATCTGCCCACCTCAGCCTCTCAAAGTGCTAGGACTACAGGCATGAGCCACCATGCCTGGCAGGAGTACTGCTTTCAAGGAAGGAATGAAATAGATTTCTTCACAACACTAAAGCATGAATGACATTTACAGCATAGGAAAAGCTAGAGAAACAAGGTTCACTCAGAGTGATAGTGCTATACTATAGTATCCAAGGAACAGCTAATATAAGGATGCTAATTCTAGCAAGAAGGAACTACTTTAAAAAAAAGACGATGTACATCAGAATAAAAACAGGCCATTATAAAGAAATTTAGAGATGAGAAAAATCCCAGAAGCTCTAAAGGAAAGCTGGAAATGAAGATATTATCATAAAAGACCTCAGGGAAATAGCACAGTATTAAAGAGAGAAAAATAACTGTGCTCTACCTGCTTATGAATTTGATCCCTATTTCTAATATAAATCCCTCGGCATATTTCCCTTATGAACAATTCAGATACCTGAAAAGTTTATCAAGGCCAGGCGCAGTGGCTCACACCTGTAATCCCAGCACTTTTGGAGGCCAAGGCAAGCATATCACTTGAGATCAGGAGTTCGAGACCAGCCTAGCCAACATGGTGAAACCCTATCTCTATTAAAAATACAAAAATTAGCCAGGCGTGATGGCATATGCCTGTAGTCCCACCTACTTGGGAGGCCGAGGCAGGAGAGTCACTTGAACCCAGGAGGCAGAGGTTGCAGTGAGCTGAGACTGTGCCACTGCACTCCAGCCTGTGTGACAGAGGAAGATTACATCTCAGAAAAAAAAAAAAAAATAAGATAAATAAAATAATTTTTTAAAAAAGAGGAAAAAAGAAAAGGTTATCAATAACCATACCCTTATTTTAGTTAATCTATTACTTTGGCTACTACAAGAATGAGGATTTCAAATAACGTATTTTACCTAATAAAGTTATTAACATTGCCCCTTGCTGGTATTTCCTTTCTGAGAGACAAGGAGAAATGCAGTAAAATAAAGCAAGGTTTAAAATTCCTTCACTGCAAATAATTTACCTAAACAAGAATGAGATGCTCTAAAAAGTAAGCTTTTTAATCAATTTCTGGAATCAACACTACAATCTTAGGCATATCACTTTATATGTAAAACCCCTCCTACATGCAAAACAAAGTTTGTTTGTTTTTTTTTGAGATGGAGTTTCACTCTTGCTGCCCAGGCTGGAGTGCAATGGTGCAATCTCAGCTCTCTGCAACCTCTGCCTCCCGAGTTCAAGCAATTCC
>NW_016826763.1:0-2852 GCF_001698545.2 Rhinopithecus bieti
GTGATTCTCCTGCCTCAGCCTCCCAAGTAGCTGGGATTACTGGTCCGTGCCACCATATCTGGCTAATTTTTGTATTTTTACCAGAGATGGGATTTCGTCCTGTTGACCAGGCTGGTCTCGAACTCCTGACCTCAGGCAATCCGCCCACCTCGGCTTCCCAAAGTGCTTGGATTACAGGTGTAAGCCACCATGACTGGCTCGGATGCAAATTTTTTTTTTTTTTTTTTTTTTTAGACGGAGTCTCACTCTGTAGCCAGGCTAGAGTGCAGTGGTGTGATCCCAGCTCACCGCAACCTCCCCCTCCCAGGTTCAAGCAATCCTCTTGCCTCAGCCTCCACAGTAGCTGGGACTACAGACATGGGCCACCACGCCCAGCTAATTTTTGTGTTTTTGGTAGAGACGGGGTTTCACCATGTTAGCCAGGATGGTCTTGATCTCTTGACCTCATGATCCACCTGCCTCGGCCTCCCAAAGTACTGGGATTACAGGTGTGAGCCACTGTGCTGGGCTCAAATGCAGATTTTTTAAATGACAAAATTAGACTTAAAAGAAATATCTGTGGAAGAGCTGGTTCCTAATACCCCTAAATGAGAGGGCACATTTCCCTTGTTTTCTCTCTACTGGGAAACCTGAAAAGTAATATGTTAGTTCTACTGATGTTTGTAAAGAAAGAGTCATGATTGTTGAGGATCAATCAGTATTAAACAGAAGGTCTGCTATGAACCACGTGGGATAAGAAACATTATGTGATTGGATCTTAGACAATTGTGGGTGAATCTGGGGAGATGAGGACCCAGAAAGGGATGGTGGTCAAAACTAAAATGAGATAAAGTATCATCTCACCCCAGTTAAAATAGCTTATATCTGGCCAGACGCAGTGGCTCACACCTGTAATCTCAACACTTTGGGAGGCCGAGGTGGGCGGATCACCTGAGGTCAGGAGTTTGTGACCAGCCTGACCAACATGGAGAAATGCCGTCTCTACCAAAAATACAAAAAATTAGCCGGACGTGGTGGCACATGCCTGTAATCCCAGCTCCTCGGAAGGCTGAGGCAGGAGAATCGCTTGAACCTGGGAGGCAGAAGTTGCAGTGAGCCAAGATTGCGCCATTGCACTCCAGCCTGGGCAACAAGAGTGAAACTCCTTTAAAAAAAAAAAAAAAAAAAAAAAATAGCTGACTTCCAAAAGACGGGAAAGAACAAATGCTGGTGGAGAAAAGGGAACTCTCATACTCTGTTGGTGGGAATGTAAATTAGTACAACCACTATAGAGAATAATTTGGAGGTTCCTCAAAACTAAAAATTAAGCTAAAAATTGATCCTGCCATCCCACTGCTGGGTATATACCCAAAAGAAAGGAAGTCAGTAGATTAAGGAGATCTCTGCATTCCCATGTTCATTGCAGCACTGTCCACGACAGCCAAGATTTGGAAACAACCTGGGTGTCCATCAACAGAAGAATGGATACAGAAAATGTGGTGCTTATACACAATGAAGTACTATTCAGCCATGAAAAAGAATGAGATCCTGCCATTTGCAAAAACATGGATGGAACTGGAGGTCATTATGTTAAGTGAAATAAGCCAGGCACAGAAAGACAAACTGCATGTTCTCATGTATTTGTGGCAATTAAAATAATCAAAACCATTGAACGGGGATGGGCATGGTGGCTCACGCCTGTAATCCCAGCACTCTGGGAGGCCGAGGTGGGCGGATCACTTGAGGTCAGGAGTTCCAGACCAGCCTGGCTGACATGGTGAAACCCCGTCTCTACTAAAAATACAAAAATTAGCCAGGCATGATGGCGCATGCCTGTAATCCCAGCTACTAGGGAGATTGAGGCAGGAGAATCACTTGAACCTGGGAGGCAGAGGTTGCGGTGAGCCGAGATCGCGCCATTATACTCCAGCCGGGGTGACACAGTGAGACTCCATCTCAAAACAAAACAAACCAAACCAAAACAAAACAAAAAAACAGTTGAACATATAGACAGAAGGTTACCAGAGGCTGGGAAGGGTTGTGAGGGGGATGGATGGGGGAGGCGGGGATAGTTAATGGGTACAACACACAACACAAATAGAAAGAATGAATAAGACATACTATTTGATAGCACAACAGGATGACTATTGTTAATAATAATAGTACATTTCAAAATACCTAGATGAATGTAATTGGATTGTTTATAACACAAAGGATAAGTGCTTAAGGAGATGGCAACCTCATTCTCCACAATGTGATTATTTCTTGTTGCATGCCTGTATCAAATATCTTGTGTACCACATATATATATATATATACAGCTACTATGTACCCATACAATTAAAAATTAAACATTAAAAAATAAACTACATTCGTGACGGCAAAATAATAATAATAATATAGGGATGGCGGGATCATGTTTAAAAGTTACTGAGGCTGGGCGTGGTGGCTTGTCCCTGTAATCCCTACGCTTTGGAAGGCCGAGGTGGGAGAATCACTTGAACTCAGGAGTTCTATACCAGCCTGGGCAACATAGAGAGACCCTTATTTACCCCCCCAAAAAAGTTACTATCCAGGGAGTGCTAGAGTTGCTGGAGGAGGGGTGTATCAGAGTAATCCCATTACTTTGGGAGGCAGAGGTGAGAGGATTGCTTGAGCCTAGGATTTAGGACCAGCCTGGGCAACATGGTAAGACCCCATCTCTACAGAAAAAATTTTTTTAAGTTAGCTGGGCATGGTGACATATGCCTGTAGTTCCAGCTGCTCAGGAGGCTGAGCTGGGAGGGTCGCTTGATCCCAAGAGTTTGAGGCTGCAGTGAGCTATGGCTGGGCCACTGCACTGCAGCCTGGGTGACAGAGTGAGACCCCATCTC
>NW_016826764.1:0-4469 GCF_001698545.2 Rhinopithecus bieti
TAGAACTTAAAGTATAATAAAAAAATAGATAAATAAATAAATAAAAGGATTCTATTTGTTCCTGCATAAGTAACGCCAACCTCATGACAGCAATAAAAGGGAGAATCTGAAACAGTGTTTTCTTCTTGGAAATAAATACTTACTGTACAGATCCCTTGGTTCACTAAACATTCATTGAAATAGCCTTCTTTTCTACTTGTGTTTCCTATACTTTGTGCATTGAATGGCCAAGTTTCAAAATGGTTTGGTTCACAGTTGGGATCTACCAGAACTCTTCTCAATCCTTGAAAAGAGTCAGTAGACTGTGGTTATACTGCAAGGAAGAGGGAGTAGGCTGCGGTTATGTTTCTGTGATGTTTGTCAGGCTCTGTAGAAGACATTTTTTGAAACAGGCTTGTTTATTTGTCAATGAAAATGCACCATATCATGTTGTTTTGACATCCTTTACAAATACACAATTATCTTCTTTTCTATAAGGTTAAATTCCATTCAGGTACATGATGATGCGTTCCCAGTTTAAATTTGCAAATGAGGAAGCATAGTAAGATTTATTATGCAGTACCCTTGGTATTTAGGGGTTCACATTCAAAGTAGTGTGTAGGAAGACCATGAGCTGGTGCAAAGATTAACTCTGACATAATCACTGTTTTTAGATTTGCCGGGTAACAGTTTTCATTTTATTTATGAGCCTCATATTTTAAATTGACGTTTATGCTGGGCAATGTGTGAAATTATTTGACTGTGACCAGACTTATTTATAAATTGAATGTGAATACTGACACATTTCATATGCTATTTGTAGTTTAAATATATTGGAAATGGTACAATTAAAATATCTGAGCTTAAAGAGTGAAGGGGAGAGATACGGATCCAGTTAAGAAGTAATGTTTGAGTGCACACATATTTAAAAAGTTATAAAAGGAAAAGAAGCAATATGAACTACTTATCTCAGTGCCTGAAAATATGCAGGAAGCAAAAATAAGACCTGCTAACGCTGGCATATGAAAAGGACTTCATGAAATGTTAACTTAACACATTCAAAATCATATTATAATTAGTACCGGGTGAGCCATAAAATGTTCCTAAAAACACCTAGAAGTTAATATGCTTTTTCTCTCTCTCTCTCTCTCATTCTCTCGCTCTTACTCTTGCTATCATCTTCATATTATCAAGTATAAAGGTCTTAATTGAAAATTGTGTTCATAGAGAGTATGTACCTTGTCAAATTGTAAAATATTACAACCTCAGATGAAGTTCTTTTCAGGTATTGTGGGTCTGAGTGGACTCAGAGCATGAGTGAAAATTTAAAGGTGTAGGGTCACGTTTTGTACGTGACTGGTTGCCATTTACTCTGATCTGTTCAATTTAAGCTGGTCTCCATATGGACAATGATACTAACAAGGAAAGGACAATATATCCAAGGAGTTCTAACAAGTTCATTTTATGAATCTTATGATTCTCAGGCATCCAGGAAAAGGAATGATACTATAATTACCAGCAATTTTTCTAACAAGGTACACACAATTTGTTCCCTTTTGTGTGACTCAAAATTTCTGACTCACATTTAGCATAATTCATTTCCCTTTAGTGAAAGTGTCAGTACTATTCTTTTCAAAATATGCCTTCTTCAGAATTCCCCTCAGCATTCAGAATGACATATGAGAGCAATAATAGCAATAATTATAGTAATAACAATACTATGTATTTAGTGATTCAGGATAAAGTGATTGACACTGAAGACAATTATCGCTAGCATATAGTAAAGAAAAACTGGTTTGTTGGTAGGTAGAAGCATAAGACACTTGGAAACTATTGAAATGATGAAATTTGTTACCAAATACAGAGCTCACTGGAATCAATGAGTTTATCATGCAGAGGGTGGCAGCAGAACTCTGTGGACTTTTCATTTATATATATCTCTCACTTATCTCACTAGTGGGCACACAGTAGGCACTTAATACAGTGCATTTTATCAGCAGGGACTGCCAAGTAAGCTTTTGAGATAAGAAGAATTGAGAAATCCTTCAGAAATTAGGGAATTTAATTTCTGAAAAAAAAAATGCTGTGAATCAGAAGTAGGTAAGGAAATCAGAATCAAGGCACATATCAAAAATAAGGCTAAGTTAAAGCAGTAGATCAAAAAGTCTGTTCAACAATCAAGAACAAAAGGATGCATATACAAGAAAAAAGTGATAGGTGCAAAGTCTAGTCCAGGAACTTACCACCAACAGCTGTTGATATTAAAAAGGAAAAAAGGAAGTGAAGGAATGAGAAATGCTAGCACTAAAAACTGTGATAAATGATCCAAGAGTCACTCTAGTCTAGTACTTAGATGAACTCCCCTAAGGAAGTACACAATGACAAAGCCAGATATGGGAGTGGAGATGGATGTTAATGATAATAGATAATAATGATAACAACAACAATGGTACTTCTAAACTGATGATAATAATAATAGATGATAGACATGATACGAGAGCCAAAAACTCTGAAAATTGACCATTAAGTTTATAGAATTTACTATTGTAAGTTTTAAAAGTTTACATTTAAACTTTTAGTTGAGTGATACATTTAGTTGAGTGCATAATTACTACAATACTGAATAAAATATATAAATTTTCAGATGTTTGAGTAGTAATGTAGTCAAGTTTTTATGGTTTTTCCCTTCTTGCCTTGTTAGTAGTCTAACAATTATAATTACCATGAACTTGATATTTCCCTGAAATATTTAATAATCATCATTATCATGTTTAT
This sequence comes from Rhinopithecus bieti, assembly GCF_001698545.2. Lineage (NCBI taxonomy): Eukaryota > Metazoa > Chordata > Mammalia > Primates > Cercopithecidae > Rhinopithecus > Rhinopithecus bieti. The sequence continues at coordinate 2,755 of NW_016826764.1, forward strand.
CTTAATACACAAGATTTAGAATTCTTCAACTACTAGCCTTTCTTTCCAGAAAGAGAAAATGGCATCAAAATATGAGCTCCAATTCCCTTGGATGAAGGAAGCTGGGACAGAGGGAGAGGAAAGGAAAGCAAGGGTAACAGAAAGAGGATGAAGTGTAAGGGGCTGACCTCTGTATATAACCATGCCTCAGTCAATGGCACAGAAAATAACTAAGGCAGGTTTACCTTAGAGAAAATACGATTTCATGGGTGGCAAGTAGATTTTCTCATTCAATTCCTTCATAAAGATAGAAGAGAAGACCAAGTCACATTAACTAGTGATGTAAATATACTTAAAAGAACACAAAAAATTAATACAACAATAAGTTAAGAAAGTATAATTTTCTTTTAACTTCTTTCTCCATCTAGCCTTTTACTGGAATTCCCTCACTCTTTACTCCTCTTATATAGTCCTAAAAATGTTACTTTGCACACTTCAGAAGTCACTAATCAATGATTGTTAAAAACACACACACACACACACACAAATAAATATTTCACAGAGCCTGAATCTACTTTACTTCAAGAGTATATTTTTAAAAATGAACATAAGATTTTTTAATGTCAAAAAATTTTAAACCTATACTAGTATTACATAGTACATCCAGTTAAGTATATTCAACAGTTTGAAAAAATAAGGGTTTGACTGTCTCTTTTTACTAAGTGTAAAGATTAACTTTAAAATACTTTGAGGTCAAAGAAATTTTAATTTTGTTATTCCAGAGAAATAGTATACACTCTTACATGTTAATTTCTAATGCCAGTCATAGAAAAACTCAAAAAACCTACCAATGATCAACAGATTAAATAATAACAAAAAAAGAAGTCAAATGAGATAAAAATGAAAACAGTGGCATTTACCATATATTTCCTATCTCATCCTATCTTCCTAGCCCTGATGAAATAGAACTTTAAAGGCCTATCAATTGAATATTACTTGAGTCTTAAAGAATTTTAATGAGTTTGTATCCTATTAAAATCCACTTATGTCATTTTATAACTAAGTATGCTATTAATTTAAATCTAGTGATTTCTTTGCACATTCATGGTTTAGATTACCTTTTTCAATTCTTTCTGTATCTTCATATTATTTTAGGGAACAATGAATAATTAATTTTAAAAAATCCTTCAAGTATCCACTTTAAGCTAAACTAAGTGAAAAATCATCAGGGGAAAACATGCTCATATTTTCTAAATAACTGCCACTAATCTTTTTGCTAACAGGAAATTAGAGTGAAATAAAAAATAATGTATTTAAATTTATTTAAACTTATAAAATTCAAATTTTACTCTCTCAAGTACACAAAAAAGTATGACATACTGTATACTTCATTTACTATTTTTAACCTGTATAACCTTAATTTGACTTTTATGGAGTTCTACCTCTTTGTTTTATATTGTTTGCTATTTTTCCATTTTTTTTAACAGCAGAATATAGGTACAAATGGAGATCATTCTTTTGAGACAATAGTCCAATTCTTAGTGGTTAATATGTATTTTCCTCATTTTCCCCAAATAAATGTAACTGATTACTAGTTTTATGTATGACAATAGATTACTGCTTTTTACTTTTTGAAAAAATTATGGTAAAATATTTTAAAAACATAAAATTATCTTAACAATTTTAGATATAGAGTAAAATAGCTTTCTTTTTTTTTTTTTTTTTTTTTTTTTTTT